>NC_068938.1:137852807-137995307 GCF_016801865.2 Culex pipiens pallens | reverse complement strand
AACAAAAAACAAAAAACAAAAAACAAAAAACAAAAAACAAAAAACAAAAAACAAAAAACAAAAAACAAAAAACAAAAAACAAAAAACAAAAAACAAAAAACAAAAAACAAAAAACAAAAAACAAAAAACAAAAAACAAAAAACAAAAAACAAAAAACAAAAAACAAAAAACTAAAAACTAAAAACTAAAAACAATGAACAAAAAACAAAAAACAAAAAACAAAAAACAAAAAACAAAAAACAAAAAACAAAAAACAAAAAACAAAAAACAAAAAACAAAAAACAAAAAACAAAAAACAAAAAACAAAAAACAAAAAACAAAAAACAAAAAACAAAAAACAAAAAACAAAAAACAAAAAACAAAAAACAAAAAACGAGTTTATTAGATTGTAAGTTTGTTAGTTTGTTATTTTGTTAGTTTGTTAGTTTGTTAGTTTGTTAGTTTGTTAGTTTGTTAGTTTGTTAGTTTGTTAGTTTGTTAGTTTGTTAGTTTGTTAGTTTGTTAGTTTGTTAGTTTGTTAGTTTGTTAGTTTGTTAGTTTGTTAGTTTGTTAGTTTGTTAGTTTGTTAGTTTGTTAGTTTGTTAGTTTGTTAGTTTGTTAGTTTGTTAGTTTGTTAGTTTGTTAGTTTGTTAGTTTGTTAGTTTGTTAGTTTGTTAGTTTGTTAGTTTGTTAGTTTGTTAGTTTGTTAGTTTGTTAGTTTGTTAGTTTGTTAGTTTGTTAGTTTGTTAGTTTGTTAGTTTGTTAGTTTGTTAGTTTGTTAGTTTGTTAGTTTGTTAGTTTGTTAGTTTGTTAGTTTGTTAGTTTGTTAGTTTGTTAGTTTGTTAGTTTGTTAGTTTGTTAGTTTGTTAGTTTGTTAGTTTGTTAGTTTGTTAGTTTGTTAGTTTGTTAGTTTGTTAGTTTGTTAGTTTGTTAGTTTGTTAGTTTGTTAGTTTGTTAGTTTGTTAGTTTGTTAGTTTGTTAACCTGGAACAAATATTTTACGAAACGTTGTTCTTCTTTCCAGGACACCGTCAATTTTTCAGGAATTTTCCACAATCTCATGTGTGCAAAAATGCTTCCAAGCTTAAGCCCCTTTGGGGAGGCGGTAAATGGTTTTCCAGACATTTCCAAGACTCGTCACTGCGAGCGCCCGCGCCACGGGCCATCGAAGCAGAATAACAAGAAGCAGCGAAAGTGGCTAGGCCAAAATCCTTCACCGACCTCGCCAAATGTCCTCCTCTGGGCCAATCACCCGGTTCAGAGTGTGATGCGTTGCCGCGCGCGATGCGGAACTGATGATTTTAATGCGATTCTGATGTTTCAGAACCTCTTGTGGAACACATTCGTGATTCGCTGGGTAAACATAATAAAGCTTCCTCCCATTCGGTACAGCAGAACCCTGATAGTTTGATATGTTTCATAAATTGAGAGAGTGTTCATTATGTCTTTTTGTTTTCATTTTATGAAAATGTTTCAACAAACAATGAAATTTTGAAATCTCAGGAAAATCAATGTTTTACTGTAACACCACAGTGTCATTGAAACAGATGCCCGATTCCGTCACCTTCCGTGCTGGAAAAGGGGAGAAGCAGAAGAATGTCCTGAAGACAGAAAACAGAGACCCATCAGCAGGACATTCCCGGAGTTGTGTTCTATATCCCTCTGCGGTTGGATTGGATTTGAGTCAAATTTGATATTCATCGATTTTCACTTTTCCATCACTCTCGAGAGCTGGCAACACTGAATGAGCCTCTTTCGTCAGTGCGAAACGCAACGCAACCTCACAGTCGTCGTCGTAGATTCCGTAAAAGGATTCCGAGAGTGCTGCCGTACTATTGGCACAGCTCTTCATCTTTTATGCAGATGGCACACACACAGGTCTCACGGGGAGAGTGCGGATGGAAAGGCCAATGTCATCACGGCGATAGTGATTTAATGTTGCCAATGTCGGGACTTTAGGTTCGGGACGACATTAGGACGGATTTCGACACTGACAGTGAACTCTCGCTCTCTAGTCTTGTGTTGACAAACAAAAGTCTTTTGTGTCGGATATCATAGCAATTTACTTTGCCAAATAAACATTCGACGTGATGAGCTGGCGGTGGTTTTTGGTAGACGGTGAAGGTTTCAAATCCGTTGTTTGAGAACTTGACGGAGTAGCTTTCAAGTTTGATGAGGTTGACATATAAGTGACATTATTTCGGTCTGCTTGTACTGTGACTCTTGATTGTAGGAGATGTAAGAAACCATTTTCAAATGCGCAATGTTTTCTAAATTTTTCTTTATCATCATATTGATTTTTTGTTGTTGATATACATGATAATAATAATTATAAAAGCCACAACAACTCTAAGGAAAAAATCTCAATTCAAATTCAATGCTCCGTCTTTGACAACGCAACTCCTGTTGCGTCCAATCAAACTCACTTTTGATATTTGATCTCAGTACAAACAAGCTTCTGAATGCCCGCAAAAATGTAATTTTTCTTATATATTGATATTTGCCCTAACATTTTTGTTCGTCTTCGCAACATCTCAGATTCAAATAATTAAAGCTTAATTCTGTTTAAAAGGTTGTGTTGGGAAAATTTGTCTTGAGGAAACAATTCTGAAAATATCCCGTTCCTAGAACAAATCCTATGATTTTGACAGCTGTTTAAAGTTACCCCTTTTTTATTTAAAATATAAATGGAATTTCGTTTAAAAAAGTTTTAAATTAAAACTTAAGTGATAACATTTGATTGAATTGTCATTGAATTTTGGTCTTGGTGGAAAGGTCTTCAATGCCTTTCTAAAAATGTGTAATAACCGCCCTTTTTACAATCTTCCGGACCTTAGTGAAAATTTAGCATAACTTTTGAAATAACTTTACTGCTGATTTTGAACAGAGAGAGGCTTATGAGACTACACACGCACAGACATTTGCTCAGAACTTATTTTTGAGTCGATATTTAAACGTGAAGGTGGGCCTAGGAGGTAAATTTAAGAAGTTTCTAATAACTTTATAGCCTGAGTAAGGTGAGGAAGGCAAAAACCGTTGTGACAAAAGGATTTTTTTGGGAAAATAAAATGGATTCAATGTTGAGTTTTTTTTTTTTTTTTTCATTAATCGAACTTTGTCAAAAAAATACAAAATGATTTTTCGAAGAAAATAATAACAAATCTATTTCATCATCATGATCATGTAGTCCAGACTCGATTATACGAAGCCCTTGGCCAAATTTCACTTCAGATAATCGAATCACGAATTTTTTTTTTCTTTGTCTTATTTTTGATTGTTGAGCTTGAGTATGACCCTTAAATTGCCCATGTTAACATAAATGTCCCATATGCAAAAACAGCAGGCTGAGAAAAACGCTAGGCAAGTTTGTGATGAAAATGCATATGTGATGAAAATGCATATGGGACATATGCAAAAAAAAGTGATGAAAATGCATATGGGACATTTATGCGATCATGGGCAGTAAACTACTCTTAAATGATCTAAATTTTTTTGAAATCCAAGCTGGCGGACAAAATGACGATGTTGAAATATTGAAAATGTTTTTTTATTTTATTTTAGAGGCAATCAACCATTCAAATTTGACAAAAATGGGACGCAAAACTCGAATTTGATGTATAAAATTAGATAAAAAAAATTGTTGTTCGTGATTCGATTATCCCAAGTCTCATACAATCGGTTTTGGTTTTGGTTTTGGTTTTGGTTTTGGTTTTGGTTTTGGTTTTGGTTTTGGTTTTGGTTTTGGTTTTGGTTTTGGTTTTGGTTTTGGTTTTGGTTTTGGTTTTGGTTTTGGTTTTGGTTTTGGTTTTGGTGTTGGTTTTGGTTTTGGTTTTGACCGATTCTTCGGCTCCTTTTCAAAAAAAATCCCAGTTTTTTTCAGCGTTTTGGCTGTAGTGGCAAAATAAAAGAAGAAACCCCCCAATGTTATTACATATTTGGAAAGATAATTGATTTTCCTACAAAGAAATATCATGCAGAATGAACCATACAGTACCTGAGCATCCCCTGAAATAAAAATGTAGCGTGACGGGACAACATCGTAAAACTGGACTTCTAAAAGGCACACTACCAAAATCGCTACAGTTTTGCCAGTTTGATTTTTAAAAACTTTTGCTCTTCTACACATTATCACAAATTAAAAAACGAATCTTTTGCTCCTTGAACTGAACGAATTGGTTGAAATTTGAGTTTTTGCCAGCCATTTCTTTTCGTGACGGGACAACGAAAGGAGCAGATTTATGAAAAAACTCCTCTCCCATTCAATGGCTTGCAGACCATATTTGGTCAATATTTTTGGCTTTTGAGGTAAGAAAACGCATTTAAAGCACATTGCAATTATTGGATCATAATAAAAATGAAATCTTTCATATTAAAAATCACATTGAAAATTGAAAAAAGTGACATTTTGGTGTAGCTTCGCTAAGAATCGGTCTTTTAGTTTTGGTTTTGGTTTTGGTTTTGGTTTTGGTTTTGGTTTTGGTTTTGGTTTTGGTTTTGGTTTTGGTTTTGGTTTTGGTTTTGGTTTTGGTTTTGGTTTTGGTTTTGGTTTTGGTTTTGGTTTTGGTTTTGGTTTTGGTTTTGGTTTAGGTTTTGGTTTTGGTTTTGGTTTTGGTTTTGCATCAAGATTTTTGTAACACACATTTAAGTACCGTAAACCGGGGTGACTTTGATAGGATTTCAATTTATTTTTGGAATATTTCCCAACTGGAAAGGTTTTTCTCAAGAATGTTATTTTTAAAACATGTACTGGGGTAGGCTACACAAAGCCCATGCACTATTCCTGAAAAAAAAGTTTTTTTTCGTTTTAGAAAAATAGTTACGTTAAAAATTCTTATTTTAAATTCCGGGGTGACTTTGATAGTCATAGTTTTTCTTGTTAAAATCAGATTAAAGGTGTTCAAACTTTATTTTTACGTTAAATGTACCATCACTAAGGTTGCTGATATAGTTTTTAAGAAAAAAAATGTTTATATTTAGTTAACTAAGTTTATAAGCTTTTTAACAAAATACATATAAATTTTAGGTAAAATTGTTAAAAAGTCGGAATTTTACCTGAAATTCGTTAAATCAAGTATTGTTCACAAACTTATTGATCTATATTGCATTTTTAACTGAATTCGCAGCACGAATCACACGTTTTCACATTTTTTATGAAATTTGTTCAAGTAAAATTGCCTATAAATTTAGAGATATTTTTTAATTATGTTTCAAAAACACATATTATTTAATATTTACAAAATTATTTTACCTTCTCCTCATGGGAAATTGTCCAAAGAATCCGAAAATGCATTCCATTTTCCGATTCAAAATCATGTTCATTGAGAAATTCATGACACTTTGAGAAGTTTGAAATAATGCCTTTCATAAATATTTTCTTAGTAAAAGTTCACTAACTTTTTAAACTTTTCAAAATGTTATGAAAAGTTCTTCTTGAGGTATTTTGAGTGCTTCTCTACCACGGTCAGTATGATTCCAAACCATTCCGTACGTATTGAATTTGTGCTCTTCATTTTGCGGAAAAATCTCAAACCTATCAAAGTCACCCCGGCTATCAAAGTCACCCCGTTTTACGGTAACATCGAAAGTACGAAAAATATCGACCTAATTTAAGATTCAACCTCTTAAGAACTGTCTACAAAATTATTTAAAATAAAGTTTGACTATTTTTACGATCAAATTGATGTAGGATTGAGTCCGTACATTTGACATTTTTTGAATAAGCGGACTAGGTTGTAGTTTAACTTAATATTTACTTAGCATGAAAAAAATGATTCCAAATGAACAAAATAATATTCGACTTTGTGATTACAGAGTCACGCTTTTTATGGGCTCTGTTAGGTTATTTTCCTGTCCAAAATCTTAAATTGTTTTCCTATAATGTTTTTTCTATTGGTAAATTCAAAGAGGGCTTTGGAAGTCTCCTCTTTTTCTTGTATCGCTTTAATTGTAGTTAATTAAAATAATTTTCAATAAATAACTACGCGATGCGTGTCCTTAAAGCGTTTAAAATATTGATTTCCCAAGAAAATCCCCCGAGGGAGTTCTAAAACCAGTTTAATAATGAACTTAGTAACTAGTAGCTATGCTGCAGGAGCGATAATCGATGCGGCAAAGTTATCCTTTTGGCCCGGGTGGTGGTGGCAGTAAAAATTAATTTTCATCGCCCGTCGTTATCGTTTTAAACAGATGATAAACGCAAAGCAATGAAAAAGTAAAGCCGATAGTAGGATCGTAGTCCGCTGGATCAGGATCAGGAAGTAGGAAGCTCAGGCGATTGATTCTACCCTTTCGGGTGCAAGCGTAGAGCTGAGCAGTGTTTCTGAGAATCGCCAGGAACTCCTGGGTACACAAGGAGTGAGTTTTCCCTCGCTAATAAATATGATAATTTAATGACCATTTTATGGCGGGGCAATTTGCATACTAACGAGATAGTGGTGTGCGGTGGGTGGTGGTGCGAACTTCTTCATCATCATTATTAACATTATCATTATTGTTATTATAACAACAAGTAATGATTATCGCATCGTTATTTATCGTTAGTCAATAGGTGTGTGCACGTTGCATCGACATCGGTGGGTGCACTCACTAGAGGTTATATTGTGGAGGGTAATCAAGTAGGGGAATTAAGCTTCTGGGGAAATTGTCCGAATAATGGTCAATCTTATCCGTCCATAAAAGAAGAAATACACAATATACACATTCATCAGAACTCTTAAAAATGGGAAAATAGTTAAAACTGTGTTTTCATGTTAAAACGTGGCAGTATTGTTTTGAATGCATTTTAATTGTATATTACAGGATTGTCTGAAGCTTCGATTATCCAAAGGAAATTTCCACAGGGCAACTTTTATCGATTTCGTGTGAGTTGGCGGAGAATTACCCAAATCCTTTGTAAAACTCTATCAAGGTCATCATTCAAGTTCAAGCACCCAACTCACTCTAAATTTAAAGTTCTTATAAAGCAATAAAACTCCCAGGTGGCCTAAGTTATGTGCTTCTAGCACGTGGCCAACATAAGTTTTCCTTAAAACACCTTGCTCTGATTCCAGAAGCAACTTTCCTCCACTCCATCTCAACGGCAGAAAAATTCCTGATTGTCGCCAAGCCGCACGCTAAGTTTCTTGCATTGTTTTCCGCGGGAAAACTTTCCGCAATTACGGAAGAAAATGTCTGTTTCTACTTCCCTCCCTCTCTCTCTCTCTCTCTCTCTCCTGTGTGGGCGTGAAGAAGCTTTTCCTCCCAACACCAGGGCGAAAGCGTAACGGAAAGGAAAATGCTCGCTTGGCGTCTGGAAAGTTTCAACCTGAAACAATTGTCTTGAAACAAAAACACGCACACACACACACATAAAAGAATTTAAAGCTGGGTGGAGCAAATATGAGAGCGGCTGCAAAAGTGGCAAATAAAATAAATCAAATATTTTGCGTCGAAATTTGTATTCATATGTTATAGCGAACGGCTTAATTGAAAATCAACACAAAATTGAGTTGACAGATGCAGTCACCTCCACTAATGAATGAATGCGGGCACCCAAAAATGGAGCCTCTTGTGTTGGTCAAAAGCCCACCCGCGGCAGCCAGCACCAGCTGGCTCGAATGCAATGGAATAAACTGCATTCTCAACAAAAGCAAATGCAACTGAAAATACACACACATGATGAGTGGCGAAATTATTTGCAATTTAATTAGTGCAATTTGGGGCTTCAAATATGTGTACAATGAACCAGCGCCGAAAATTTCGTGACTTCACCTAATAAAATGCTGACAAGGGTGCGATTTCAATGGGGGTTTATGGGGAACGTCCATAAATGGAGACTCATTGAAATCGTGAAAACATTTTCTATCAAAATAACGTACTAGCATTGATGTCGAAGCTTAATTTGCACTGATCAATATTGCAACACAAGTGCTACTACAATAGTGCCGTTTGAGCTGTTCTGATAAAAGCAAATTTATGTATTTTTACCCTTTCCCATTTAGAACAAAATCCAGAATTTTAAGTTTATCTTTTGTATTAATTACACTTGGAATAAAACCATGCTAGAATAAATTAGGTTGATTTGCTAAACAGTTTTCGAAAAATATCCAAATTTAATCGCAAATTGTGTGGAGCTCTATTAATTAAATGTGCAAAAGATGGTAAAATGAGAAAGTTGATGCTGTAGTGGATTTCAAGAAGAACACGAGCAATTCTCTGAGATTTCGGCCATTCGATTTTTTTTTGTATATTTTAATCCGGCTAAAACATTTTCTGGTACCTTTAGTATGCCCAAAAAAGCCATTTTGCATCATTAATATCATAAGTTTGTCCATAAAATTTTTCATACAAATTTGGCAGCTGCCCATACAAAAATGATGTATGAAAATTCAAAAATCTATATTTTTTGAAGGAATTTTTTGATCGATTTGGTGTCTTCGGCAAAGTTGAAGGTATGGATAAGGACTACAGTGATAAAAAATGCCGATTTTAAATTTCACTTTTTGACACTAAAACTTGATTTGCAAAAAAAAACAACATTTTTATTTTTTTTCTGATATGTTTTAGGGGACATCAAATGCCAACTTTCATAAATTTCCAGAACGCGCAAAAAATCTTTGACCGAGTTATGAATTTTAGAATCAATACTGATTTTTTCAAAAAACGAAATATTGGCCGCTAAAATTTTACAACTTTATTGATCGATTTTCAATCGAATTTGCAATCAAAAAAATACTTTAGTGGAATTTTAAATAAGTGCACCGCTTTCAAGTTATAGCCATTTTTAGGAAACTTTTTTGAAAATAATCGCAGTTATTCATTTTTTTTAAATTAGTGGATTCGATTGCTTAGTAAAGGGAAGGTAGTGTATAGTAACAAACTGGACCTTATCAAGACACCTTAGGAAGACAACCTATGGAATGTTAACATGTTAACATTAAATTGATTAAATGCCGGCCCCGATACTCTTCACAGGTGTTCCCCTCAGGGACAGGGAAAGATTTACTTTTTTTTTGTTGCAAGTTTGTGCTCATTTTGGACCGACGTTTTACTTCCCCATCCGATAGAAGGCGTGATCAGGCAAATCTCGTCTCAAAAAATGCCACCGGGTCGATCTGGGATTGAACCCAGGCCTGCTGGGGTAAGAGGCTACCACGCTTTTTTTTCCTTGGATGGCCCACCTCTTACCCATACACATCTCTGTAGCATGGAAGGATTACGAGCAGATATCTTTCGATAATTCAATTGTCCGTATTTGAGAGTGTCCTAAATCTAACTCTACTTCCGTGTATGCCCATCCGTCTCTCTCATTTGTCATCTCAAGGCGCTCATACTTTCAAGAGTCTTTTTCATTTCACCAGATTGCTTACATCCACTTTGGGTACTGGAATCATTTCCTGTTCCACACACATATGAGCACATAGGGGTTTACCGCGCCCAGAATCGCGTTTCTTTGGACTATTTCATATGCGGCCCAGTGACATCCTCATTAGGACGTAAACCGATATAGAGAAGCCGACCGTCATGACATGCTCTCCTTCACAGCCACACCTATGGGATGCCACTTCATTCCAAAGGTCTCTGCCTTACAAAAGGTTTACACAGTTTCTTGAACTCACGAAGATTAGTTGTCGCTCTCGTTGACTCCGGTAGCATGTTGAACAAGTTGTATCCTCTGTAGAATAGCGAGTTCTGTGTGCACGATTTCTTAAAATTCAGCAATCTGATATCTCCTGCTTGCCTAGTAAAATGTCGATGAACGTCTCTTCCGCACTGTACAGTTTTTGTCAAGTATTGTGGTGCCAATCCGTTAACAACTTTAAAAATAAACACTAATGTACTATACTCCACACGTTGCCTAATCGACATCCACTGCAGAGAGTCAAGCATCAAAATTCTTGGTGTCAATCTGTCACATCTAAGTATCATCCTCATAGCTTTACTCTGTACGATCTGCATCCTCTTCCGTTGCTGGTTCGTGGCAAGAAACAGAATTGAAGCGCAGTAGTCAAAATGTGGTGCAATCAGCGTTTTGTAGACCATAATTTTGTTGTCAAACGATAGGTAGCGATTGATTCTGCACAGGACACCCAACTTCCGAGCAGCTTTCCGAATAGTGTAGTCCACGTGTTCCGCAAAAGAGAGCTTTTCGTCCAACATTACACCAAGGTACTTGATGGCATTAACCCGCTCGACCAATTCACCGTCGACAGATATTGTACAGTTACTTTCACTCATCCTTGTTGTCACCACCATGTATTTTGTTTTGCTGACGTTCAGTTTCAGCTTCTTCCATTTCAGCCAATTCGCGAACACTGCCAGCTCGTTATTCATGATCTCGTAGCACTCGTCTAGTTTGTCTCCAGCAATATATATCACGGTGTCGTCAGCAAACAGGTTAACACATGCCCGCCTAAGTGCATTCGTCAGGTCGTTTATGTAAAGGATAAACAGTAGTGGTCCCAGCACGCTCCCTTGTGGAACACCTAACTCTACTGCTTCTGCTTCTGATACTATGTTGTTATACCGTGTAATTTGGGTTCTGTACACAGCAAAAAAAAGTTGAATTTTGGAATGTTGAAAATTTGGTTGGTTGAATTTTAATCATTTTTTGAGTAATATTACATAAAAAATGTGTAAAAATGTGAACCTGATGAATATTCATCAGAAACTGATGAAAATTCATCAATTCCTGATGTAATATTACACATATTTTTTGCCACAAAATCTGTCATCATTTCCTGATGAATATTACCATCATTTTTTTTTCTGTGTACTCCAGATAGCTTTTAAACCACCTCCAAACGTCCCCTTTAATCCTGTTTCGCCGCAACACTTCCAACAACTTCCGCCGATCAATAGTTTCAAAAGCACGTTTCAAGTCAACAAACACCGCTAGGATAAACTTATTGTTCTCGATAGACTGCTTCCACTTCAGCATCAACAGGTTAAGTGCTGATTCACACGAGTGCTGCTTTCTGAATCCTGATTGTTCCTCGATAAGTAATCCGGCCCGATCAACGTACTCCACCAGCTGCTCCCTTACAACCGTCTCCAAAACCTTCTCGTAGATTGGCAGCATGTTTATTGGTCTCCGGTCTTCTGCACGCGTCGAGTTCGGTACCTTCGGAATCGGCACCACCACAGATTTCTTCCACTCTTGAGGGAAAACACCCAGGTTCAATGAACTGTTGATAATATCGAGCAGCTTATCTCCTACAACATCCATAGCGTCCTCCAACACACGTTTGAGATGTTGTCGACTCCTGCACAGTTTTTCATCGCTGCTACAATCGTTCGAAGCTTTTCCATGGAAATGGGTTGGAACTGGCTGAATTCCGAGATGTCCAGCGTACGCACAGTTGGTAACGGGTCTTGCTGAGGTTGATTCACAGTCGGGATAGAGTCGTGTATCTCCTTCACACTCTTGATGAAGTAATGGTTCAGTCTGTTCGCCGTCTCTTCATCGCTGCACGGCTCAGTTTTTTCGTCGAAGATAATTTCCTTTTCGGGCGTTCCTCCAGGTTTTATCAAATCTTTTAAACATCTCCATAACTTTTTTGAATCCCCACTGCAGCTCTGAATCTCTTGCTGAACCGAACTATTTTTCGCTTTTTGCAGCTCCCGCACGTACTCATTCCGGAATTGTTTGTACCGTTCCCAGTGTTCCGCGCTGTTCGTTGTCTTGAAAATTTTGTATGCTTCGTCTCGCTTTAGTTTCACCGCTTGTAAGTGTGGAGTAAACCACCGTTTGGTGTCTGCTGAGCGTCGCATACGTGTTTCCGTAAGTTGTCCTACTGCTGTTGCTAGAGCTCTGCTAAACTGCTGTGCTTTTTCATCCACCGGCAAATTGTTTCTCCACAGGGTCTCATCACACAATAAAGTGTTTTGCAGCCGTTCCTTAGAATACTTTCTCCAGCATGTGTACTCCGTTTTCTTCTCCGGCATGTTTATTTTACAAACTCCTTCCACGTTGATTCCCAATGTCTCGTGATCTGTAATTCTCCAATCTTCTAGTACTTTTACAGTACAGTCTTCAACGTTTGCAAACACCAAGTCAATAGTAGTGCGGCTTCTGACACTGATCCGAGTGTGTTCCAAAACTTTTTGCTCTAGTCCAACTGCATCCGCAATGTTTTTCAGGTCCCTTGAGTAGCCTTCGTTATTCCAGCAGATATTGAAATCACCACTTATCACATTCGTTTTGTCATCCGCCATAACTTGTTGAAGCCAGTTTTCAAAGCTGTCCAAGAAATCCCTGTCGCTGCTGCTAGGTGAATGATACACTCCTCCAAAAATTCCGTTGAATTGATGATGGTGAATCTCTATCGCCAGCATCCAATTATCCCCCGCAGTCTGGTTCGAAACAGTTGTCGCTCGTAGGCGATCGTCAACAAACATTGTCACTCCTCCAGTGTGAGATGATCGCGAGAGACAGTTTATCATGTTGTACTTCCGAATGTTGTAGTTCTCCAGATGGTGCGATGCTGTCAGGTGCGTTTCCGTCAGGATAACAACTTTTGGCTCTAGTTTCTCTACGAGATCCACCAGCTCATCAAAGTGCGACGATATTCCAGCAATGTTCATACTGATGACTTCCGGTTTCTCTGGTTGCTACAGCGTGAAATCGACTTGTTTTTTTCGTCGTTTTTTGAACCTCAAGTAAACAGGACAGTCGACACTCCAGGCAGCATGGTCAACGGCAATATCCAGCTTCTGTTCTACACGGCACTTTTCACAGTTGATACATTTTTCTTGGGTCGCTTTACACTCCTTCACGCGATGATTTTCGCTGCAAATCGGGCATATCTCACTTTCCACTTTGCAATCAGCACCTTTATGATTGAATCCACAGCACTTGAAACAACGCAGAACGTCCACACCGTCGAAAACACGGCAACGGTCCCATCCAACGTTGAGTTTTTCCAGCTCCATCACCTTAAAGAATATCGCAGCGTCCAGTTCCACAATCGCAGAGTACTGTGCATATTCTCGCCTTGGGTTGCTCAGGAACTTCCGCAGTTTGAAGTGCTTGAGACCTTGAAAGACGTCATTCTGGCTGACCAGCGTTTCCTGTAGTTCCTCTTCCTCGTACTCCTCATTCATTCCAACTATTTTGATTGTGGGTTTAATGCTTTCTCGTACAGCTAACCACTAAACCACCGGCAAACAAAGGCACTAATTTAAAAAAAATGAATAGCTATGATTATTTTCAGAAAAGTTACCTAAAAAAGGCCATAACTTGATAACGGTGCACTTTATCAAAATTTCACTAATGTATTTTTTTTTATTGCAAATTCGATTGAAAATCGAAAAATGAAGCTGAGAAATTTTTGCAACCAATATTTCGATTAAAAAAACAGTATTGATTCAAAAAATAGATTTTTCTGGCAATTGAGCATGAGCATGAGCATGAGCATGGTTGACTGCCAATGAGCTGCTACTCCGTTATTGACAGATCAGCTGAAGTTAAACAATGAATCAAAAATGATCAGTGGGAGCCAACCATCCGTTCACTGTTTAACCTCTGAAGATCCCGACTTTATTAGTCAATACCGGCGCCCTCCCAAGAAGCCTGCAGTTCAACGAAAGGGAGGAATGTTAGTCCGATAGTTGAAGTTGCAGACTCATCAAGCACACAGTTTTTCACTATATACTTGTTGATACCGCTTGAGACCGTTGAATCCACAGCATCTCCTTCAAGCATCACGTGATTAATATTTTTTGAGGTTAGTAGGATAAGGTATTGGCTTTTCGATGCCTCCCGAGCTACGACGCTATGGGGAGGACTTTCATAACAGACCCGTCGGCGAGCCTTCCGAGCAACGATGCTATAGGAAGGTCTTTCTGGTTAACACACAAAGTTACTCACACACAATTATTTCACTCCACTATTAATTAATCCAAACACCTCCGTGTACGCACGAGTGCAAGCAGCAGTCAAGTGCTCAGTGCTCCATCGTTTTTTTTCGAAATTTTTCGCCGTAATTTACCGGGATTAGCCGCGAGTTTGCTCCACCAGCATGCCAAGGGCCGGCCGTGGCCGTGGCAGTTCGAGTGCGGCCTCGAAAAACCCGCGAAGTTCGTCTACCGGCCGTGTGCAAAAAGGTAAACAAACCAACGCCGCGTCGTCCGCCATCGCGCCGGGGAGTGTGTGCGCCAAAGGATTCGACCCGAAATTATTACACGCTAATTACCGCGTCCAGGATCACAGCCCTATTAGGCTCCGTTCAGCTACTTCCGGCCATCCGTCGACCGATGGCGCTTCAACATCCGCCAACATTCCCACCAGTATCAAGTTCGCGAGACTGAGTGACGAGGAAAGCAACAACAACAACACCGACGGTAGCACTACCGACGACGACGACGACGACGTGAGTCGTGCACGGAAGAAAGTGATTTCGCCAAAAAAAGTAATTACTCCAAAGGAACGACGACCACCACCAATTTTCGTTTTGGACACGTTGGCGGACGATGTTGACGAGCAGCTGGAAGGCCTCGTGTACTGCCTCAAAATAGGTAAATCGTCAGTGCAAGTGTTCACATTTGACCAAAAGAACTTCGACCTGGTTGTGGAGAAATTGAAGCGTAAAAACTTCAAATTCTACACATTCGACCCCGTGCAGAAGACCGCTGTTAAGATCGTCTTGCAGGGGTACCAAGACCGCCCGACCTCCGTCCTCAAGGAGCACCTCTCGGGTGTCGGAATAACGCCGCGAGACATAAAAGTCCTCTCGCGGAAGACAACAGTGACAGGTACACACACACTGTACCTGTTGTACTTCGATCGCGGCACCGTCAAACTTCAAGACCTGCGGCGGACTAAGGCGTTGGACGGTTTTTGGGTAAACTGGCGGTTTTACTCAAAAAATCCGACGGACGCAGCGCAATGTCACCGATGCCAGAAATTCGGCCACGGCTCGCGGAACTGCAACCTCCGGCCCCGCTGCGTGAAGTGCGGTGAGTCACACCTCTCGGAGGTGTGCGCACTGCCACGAAAGGCGGACTTGGGGGAAAACGCAGAACAAACAAAGCCGCGCGTAAAGTGCGTGAACTGCGGCGGTAACCATACCGGTAATTACCGCGGATGCGTCGCGCGGAAGTCCTACCTCGAGGAGCAGGAAAAGAGGAAGAAGAAAGCAGCAGCGTCCCATCCTCCTCAGCGAAGTACGAGCGCAGCCGTTCCTGCAGCTGGCCAGCGTACGGTTCCAGCGGACAACCCAGCGTTCCCTCCTGGATGGGGGCGGTCGTTTGCAAGCGTGGTCGCTGCCGGTAGCGGCGATGCGACCCAGCAAGGAGTCACCGGGGAAGATCTCTTCACCCTGCCGGAGTTCTTTGCTCTCGCGGGGGAGATGATGACGCGGTTTCGGACCTGCCGTAACAAGGCGGAGCAATTTCTGGCCCTCGGGGAGCTGATGATTAAGCACATCTATAAAGGATAAAAAATTGTGATCTAGTTTTAAGCTTTCTCTATTTCTATCCCCTTTCCCTTGCAATTTTAGTAAGTTTTTTCTTATCTTTTTCTTACTTTTGGTTACCCCTTAACTACAAGCAATAATTGTTCCAAAATGGATTATGATGTAACACACAGCTGAAAGGAACTCCAAAACTCTGTTATGTATTCCAAAAGAACTTATTGTATATTGATAATTCACCAATAAAACCGAATTGAAATTGAAATTAATTAATCCAAAATGTCAGTGCGTCTTTCGATCATTATATGAAATGGCTTTTTCACCAATAAAAAATAAAACCTTATTCGAAAAAAATATACACAATTTACTCGACGCCGTGCCTTCCGATCAACGATGATATAGGAAGGGCTTTGAAAATCACAAAACAATAAATTAAGACACACACAATTTACGACCAAAGGCACACAAAAAAAAATCACTTTTCACTACGAATATTTTTTACACCACCTTTACAAATTATGCACTCACCCCATACGAATAGCGATACAAAAGCACACCAAAAAAAATTAACCTGCATAATCACGATTTCGCGTCCCCACTTCCAGCGCACCAATCAGATTTTTCTGGAAATTTCAGAAAAATTGGCATTTGATGTCCCCTAAAACATATCGGAAAATTTGAAAAATTAAAGTGTATTCTTTATCCATACCTACAACTTTGCCAAAGACACCAAATCGATCAAAAAAAGTCTTAAAAAGATACAGATTTTTGAATTTTTGTATGGACTGGGCAGCTGCCAAATTTGTATGGAAAATAATATAGACAAACTAATCATGCAAAATGGCTTCTGTGGGCATACCGAAAGCACCAAAATAGTTTCAGCTGGATTAAAAAATACAAAAATTAATATTAATAAAAAAATACCGATATTGTAGAGAATTGCTCATGTATTTTGTGACACATCCAACACAAAAAAAACGTGTCGCAGGATAATAAGAAATCATACGACTTTGCTTTAATTTTAATATTTTCAACATAGTTTTAAATGCAAGCTTAGAAAAATATTTTTAATTTTTCGATAGGCGTCATCCCCCTCCCCCCTATGTCACATTTTGTCACGCTGGTTCCGACCCCCCCTCGATAAATACGTCACGCTTTAGATTTAGTTTTAAAAATTGTTTAGCAATTTTAAAATATTTGTTTTCTTAACCATTCCAAATGTTTTTAAACACGATTTCCATAGCATGAAAATGCCTTGTAAATCATTCTCAGTTGATTACGCTTCAATTTCCACAGACATTTAGATTTTTTTTTTGAAGAAATATTTCCACTTAATCTTCAAACCGCATCATAAACATAGAACATTTTTGTTGCCATTTGTCAATAATTTGTAAACGTTGTACATGGCAACTTTTCTTTTCATGGTGCTACATTTAAGGGAATATTAAGAAAAAATAACATCACAAAAAAATATACAAAACTACGCTGATAAAATGAGTTCCCTCGATTACCGACACTGTTGAACAATTCCGAACAAAATTGCTCTGCTACATCCCCGAAAGAAAACTTTTTTTTTCGCCCAAACTGCGATGATTGATGGATAAAAGCAACGTGTAGTACCTAGAAACGAACACCGAGGCTGTCAAGAGAGTTCATCCGAAAAAACTGCACCGTCATGAAGTGTACAGTATCGCTACAACTAAAAATCCTTATGAATTGTTTTTAAATTTATATTGTTGTAGTAGAACTAAAAAATAATTTGTATTTTTGTTGATATAATGTTGGTCTTGCTATTCATGCAGCAACTTACAAAAATCATTTATCTAAATTAGAATTAACATGAGTCTCTCTATTTTTTTTTTTCAACATATTTTGACTGACTGATAGCATGCAGCTTTCTGCACTACTCACATGCAACCTCTCGAATGAATAATTTGCACCGTGATGATTTACGGCTGCACTAGTGAAAAGTTACAAATTGGTTGACGCGCGATAGTCGCTGAGCCGGTGCCCGGCGAGAAAAGTTTGAGAAAAATTGCAATTTATTCGTCACAGATGCCAATTAAAAAAGCGTATTGTTCTCTTTAATTGATAACAATTATTTTTTGAAACATTTAAAAACAGTTTGAAACTGTTTATCGCTCATGCATGAAGGATTGTAGTTTAATTGGTAATGCGTTTTGTTTGAAGTTTTTTTGTCAATGGTTGGAAATTTGTTACGAAATGCTTTGAAACCACACATTTAAAAAAAATCCTCAATGAGGCATGAAAAAAGGTTATCAATGGTTTAAACAAGATTGCAAGATAATTTTTAAAAAATAGAAAAAAAAAATATTTTTCGTCTAGGCAGATGAGTCAAACCAATCCGCTGTGAACATTTTTCACCCTCTTCAATAATTTGGCATTCACAATCCAATTTATTTTGTAAAACAACGAAATATCATCACAACAGATCCTCACCGGATTGTGCGTGATTGCGAGCAAGCCCCGGACGTCCTCGGAGTGCACTCACGTGTCCTCTGACAGGCGTCTCCCCTCCATCAAGTATAATTGAAACCCAGTGGACGCCGCGCCAAAACTCATTAATCATCACACTGCTGCTCGGGTGGTGGCTGGACCACTTCCGGCAAGAGTGCACACCACGTGCACGACGGTTGATGCTCTGCCGTTGATGATGATGAGTTTGAGAGAGATGAAAAGTGCACACAATTTTATGGTCGGTACTCTTCACTAATGCCATCAACTGCTCTGGACATGGTTCTACACGTGGTGCAGCGCAGGCCTTCGTGTTTTACTTTTGCAGCCCAGAGCCACTCACCGTCGAGGGGCTGATGAGTTACGCAGTGGTATTGCTGCAGCAGAAATCGGTGGTAACATGTCATAAAGCATAAAGTTTAAATATTTCTGAATCTTGTTTTGTAGCAGTTAGTCTCTCAAACCATCCCAGTTTTCAGTTTTTTGGTTTGTCTGATTGCAGCTTTCACATTTTTCTTATCTTTCCGTTTTCTCACTTTTAAAAACCTGCTCAATTTTTCAAATTCTTGATATCCCTGTTTCTCAGGTTCTATTCCATCCTTAATTTTTTTGAAAATCAATTTCTGTGATTTCTTTTCATTACTCTATAAGGTTCTTTCATTTTCACTTTTTCAACTTTTAAGTTTGTTACCTTCTTAATCTATCAGATTCTATGTTTTTCTGTATTTTCCACGCTTTTTTATTTTCTTTATTTTTTAGCTTAACATTTTCATTTTCTTACTACCCAAGTAACATTTTTTGCTAGGAGTTCTACAAGAGCTCTTCAAGATAGCTACAGCTTAGCAGTTTGGACCGCGGTAGGATAAAACTCTCTTCAAGTACTCTTCCAAACTCCTGAAGAAGTTTTGAAGAGATTTTTATCCTACCGCGGTCCAAACTGCTATGCTGTAGCTATCTTGAAGAGCTCTTGTAGAACTCCTAGGATAAAATGTTACTTGGGTATCTACTTTCCATCTTTCGCCAACTTACCTTGTGAGTTTTAACTCAAATTTTCTGACATAGTTTTATTATATGGTCTTGAATTTCTGTTTATCAGTTTATTTTCTTATGTTTTGCAGTTTTTATTTTCGTACATTTTCACTTTCTCACCTATTATTTTTTTTTGAATTTTCCAGTTTCCTCATTGATCATCTTATCACCTGGGTGCTGAAAAGACAGAATGCGTAACGTGATTTCCGAATGCTCCCAACTGCTCCTCACTACTACAAGTGCACTACTACTGTAAACATAAACAAAGTAGAAGGCTTTGTTCAAGCTCAAGCGTGACATAATTTTTGCTGCTGAAGTGACTGGTTTTGAAACATTTTAAATCTGTTGATGTTCAAGTTTTCGCTGAAAAATTAAGTGCTTCGCGCATTTTTTGTTCGTAGACTAAACGATGGGCGGCCAAAATATGTTTTTTTTATTTTCTACGTGACGATAAATTGCGTCAGAAATGGGTGGATTTTTGTGAACCAGAAGAACAACCGAATGGAAGTTCCGAGATTATGTATCTTTGTATTTTAAGATTTGTTGACTTCGAATACCTCAAAAGCTGGAGTAATTTTTTTAATCCTGACAAAATAAATTATAGATCGATTACAATACTTGCCATTTCTTGGTATCATTTTGCAAACAGTAAATTGGTTCCGCTTTGACAGTTCTAAATTGAGGCCGCTTTGCGGACAACTATTCTGCACCCAGCTTATCACTATCTTAGGTTTAAAATTTACATAATCAAATGAATTCTTTTTTTTCTTTCTTTCCCTCCCTCTCTCTCTCTCTCTCTCTCTCTCTCTCTCTCTCTCTCTCTCTCTCTCTCTCTCTCTCTCTCTCTCTCTCTCTCTCTCTCTCTCTCTCTCTCAGTATCTTATTTTGTTACATTCTCAATTTCGTAAGTATTTCACTGAGTTTTCGGATAACGAATATTTTTTATTTCGATGAACCAAAGAAGTCACTTTGCATCATTCGTACGTCCATACAATGTTGGCAACCATCCAGACAGAACTATTCAGAAAAAAATACAATCTTAAAAAGCTTGATGACATTTATCAGCAAAACATAATTTAATTGACTTTAACTTGAAAACGGTGCACGATACCAAAATATATGAAAAGGCACTTTTCGATTAAACATTTAATTTAACGTCTAAAAATCAAATAATTTTTTTCAAACTTTTGTTATCGACTACAAACTGAATTTTGACCAACTTGTGTCAACGCTCAAAAGATTGCATTCGGTGGCATTTAAAATATAATTGTCAAAAATAATTATGTAAGGCAATTATATTATTTTATGATAAAAAAGTCCAGTTTAATAAATGGGTAAATTTATTTCAGAGTGTAGTTATATTAAATTCTTAATAATACCTACTACTTTCCCGAAGACACCAAATCGATAAGAAAATCCGTACTAATGATACCGATTTTCGAATATTTTAATAGCTTTTTTGTATGGATGGTTGCCAAAATTGTATGAAGACATTATGGACGAATAATGATGCAAAATTTCTTCTTTGGTCAGAGAAAACGTACACGTAATTTTATCCAAATCAAAAAACACAAAAAAAAAACATTTTCAAAAAATTGCTCATTTCTCGATTAAATTTTCAAAAGGTCCTATCTGCATAGGAAACCCATGAGGGATAGGTTGTTTTGAAAATTTAATCTAGATTTATAAGATGATTTTTCAGTTTTAGTTTTCATTGCAATTGGTACTCTTTTTCTAACTCTGTTTTATTGTCATTCTGATCTACTCTTTCTCATCGTTTCAAATTGTCAATTTTCGCGGTTCTCAGTTTCTCTGTATGCTTTTTCTTTTCTTTTACCAACTTCTTACATTGTCATTTAATCAGTTGATCTTTTTGTTAATTATTTTCATTTGCCAGTTTTTAATTTGTGGTTCATTTTAGTTCACTGTTTCTCAGTTTGAATTTCTTTCTTACTCAGATCTCTCTTTCTCAGTTCCTTAAATTTTCTGAAAACTTATTTTCCTAGTTTTTTTTTTAAACATTCTCTCTTGCTCTCAGTTTTCCTTCCTCCATGTTTATCTTTTTGTCTGTTACTTAGTTGTCCAGTTTCTGTCTCTCAATTTTTCTGATTAGCAGTCTCTGACTTTCTTTCTTTTTTGTTTTTCTTAGTTTTCAACTGTGTATAAACAATTTCTTACCGTTAGCTTCTCTTATCTTATCTTCTTTTATCTTTGTAACCTTTACCTGCGCTTCAGATCGAGGTGTTAGGAGAATCGATCCGATATCGTCTTGCCCGCCACTCGGCCTGACCCTGTGGGAAAAATTTATCCTTGCCACACCCTGCCCATTTCGAAACGGTCATCACTAATACTTGCCGATCTACGATCTGCTACGTGGACCAATCACAACTGGACAACGCATCGATCCCCTTTTCCGATCCGAGACGAAAGGGCTCGAGGCACGATCGATACGAAGGTCAAGATCAATTGTACTTCAACCGTGCGCGAGTACAAACCGTCGAGCAAGGCCACCGTCAGCCAAGCCTAGTGCGTAGTTAGAAAATCTCGATCGACCCAAAGTTTTAAAGATCCTCCGATCAACCACCTAGTGATCAGGTGACCCAATAGGCGCCCACGGGCGTTGCATAAGCCTGTTTGTTGGCCATTTAAGTGAGTAGTTAGCGGTCCCGGAAGGAATTGTGCCCATAATTGAAATTGTACCCATTTAGCCATCTGCCAGCACACTTGATCGTGTACAATTGTACGAAACACGAGGCAGTAGTAGACTGCGGAAGAGGTAAAGGTCATGTGGAGAAATTAGGGTCAGTTCGCTAATTGTCGTTCTTCTGCCTGAAGAAAACCTTCAGGGAGAAGGTTTTTCTCTTTGGTTTCTTCTCAGCAAACCACGCGGCGATCTTCGCCGGCCCGAACTCCGGACAGCATCTACCGGAGCGCGCGATCATCCGTAGCGTCGGACAGCACCTGGTCGCTGACCACGTGGTGCACACGAGGACGTCGACAAGCCCGTAGGAAACCACAGCCACGGTTTCCGAGCTAAGGGCGCAGCCTGCAGGGGAAATCCAGTTTCGACTGGTCGCCTGCCCGACAAAGTGATTTACGGTCACTCCGCAGGGGTGCGTACTTCACGTCTGGTAGTGGTCTACCCGTAGGGGCGCGCCAAAACCCCGAGCAAAAGGGAACCACCGGCGGCTGTAAAATCTTGGGGATCCACTGCTTGCGAGCAGCGATCGCGATCGTCACCGGACGGGTGCGATCTATTTGACGTCCTCTACCTTCGACGCCGACGCCGCGTCCGGCGCACTTGGGCATCATCCGCAATCCGCACACACGCACGCACTCAAGCTCGACACACACGTGTACGCCATCTTATCGTGTGACAAGACTTCGCAGCGCCATCAACATCCTGCTGGAGCAAACCCGGTCGCACTGCATTGCAACATTTCACCTCGTGCCTCACCTCGTGCCAGCTACAACCACGTGGGGGACGAACGACTACCACGATCAACCATCAGCACGGGCCTTCGAGGAAACGCTCGGACATTCCAGCCTCGTGGGTTTTCAACATCAACACGCGGGACAAGCCGCGTGCGCCATCTACAACCACGTGGCGGTCGACGACCACCTCTTCACCTGTGAAGGCCGTCGGGAAGCGTTCGGACGCTCCAGGCCACGTGTTTCAACTGCGGGACAAACCGGTCTCGTCGTCAACATCTGGGCGGTGATCGACATCACCCGCTCGTCACCGAAGGCCGTCGACAAGCGCAGAGCCGCTCCGGCCGCGTGATCATCTCTTCGTCCTGCACGTAGTCATCTGACGACAAGACGCCGAACAGCAGACGGCGTACGCAGCTGTGGGGTTCACCGGCGTTCCTGCCAGCGGCTGCACGAGCATCGATCGGCCACGCAAACATCAACCGCACGAGCGGCAGCGAGAAGAACGACAAGCGACATAAATCAGGTCAGATCAGCTAGATTAAGCTCCCCAAGTCGTCCCTGATGCATTTGGCCAGGGCAATAAAAATCATGTTCATTCCCCAAGTACAGTTTGTTTATTCGTTGCATTATTGAGTGCAATTTGGTTTTGACTTTTAATTTCGATTTTGCTGTAGATTTTTGGGTATCTTTGCCGTTGTACATTTGCGATTGTTCCACAACCCGCCCTGAGCAGAACTAGTCGGGCTCGTAACAGACCTTCCGCAGTGTGGCGATCGGGGCCACACTGGCGCAAAAGCGGGAGTGTTTCAAGAAGGGTAGTGTGTTGGCATTGGGTATTTCTTCCTGCAGAACCTGGCCGAGAAAGGTTGGCATTTCTGTATCGTATTGGTTCTCCTCCACCTCGGTTCAGCTTGCTGCGCATCGTACGACTCCCGTACTGTTACATTTGGCGCCCAACTATCGGATTTTTTTTATTTTTTTGTATTTTTTTTTTGGAATTTCCGTAATTTTTTCGGAAATTTTCTTCACGCATTCGTGATATTTTTTTTGAAGATTTAATTGGTTCTCTGAAATTTCAGATTTTTATTTACCACTATCGCTACCGTTTATTCAGTTAATTATTATCTAATTTACTTAGTCCTATTCCTAAAATCTTCTCTCCTTTTTCCTTTTCATTCTATTTCTCTCTGATTAGCAGAATATTTAATTTTTGAATTTGTTTTGCCCGTTTAGTGCTTTTTGCTGGACATATTTAATCACTGCTTATAGTTAATCATTTAGTAGAACATTTTCAATCAAAATGTATGATTACATTGCTGATGAGTTAGAACATGATGAGGTGATTTACGAGCTTTTGCTCAGAGGTGTCCAAATTTATGATAATACACCTAAAGAAAACTTAGTTCGAACACTGCGCGCAGCATTGCAAGATGATAGAAAACATCGACCGTTTTACCAATCAAATCAAACTTTTTTTGGTGAACTAAAAGTAGTCAAAAAGAAAATAGCAGAGATTAGTACAATGCTAGCACTTAAACCTGAGCACAAACTTCGATCGCGACTTATTCACTTGAAATTTCGTATTCTACGGTTGACAACAAACCAAGAAGCGTGCAGAGATTTGAAGAACAAATTTGTTAACGATATCGATAAATGGCTAAACATGTACTTTCCTAGTAAGAAGAAGAACACGATTACAGAGGCGACATCAAACCAGGTTCAGCAAGAATCAGAAGGAACACAAGAAGAAGCAGCAGGACTAGTAGACGAAGGGCCAGAAGTCAGCCCGGACTTTCATATGGTTCGTTCATTTGACCTGAATCAGAGTGGATCGAGTAGTTTCGCGAATTTAGAAACAAATGTCAACAATAACTACAACGCAAATCCCAATGCAAGCAGACCATTTTGGGACAGTAACCAACAGTCATCTAACACTAACAATCACCCCTCTGGTGCCATTCCAAGAATTCCACAGTTCGAGTTCCCGCCTCCTAATCCGCAGAGACAAGCACTTAATCAGATCCCAATTCCTCAGAAAACAAACCCGAACAATCGCCCTCTTGGTGATATTCGAAAAGATTCTCGTTTTGATTTTCTTACGGACGCAGAAAGAGAGACTCTGCAAACAATAATGAACTCTTCTTCAAATCCACCACTTCCGGTTTCAAACACCCAACCTTCAGTTGAAAACAACACCAGACACAACGCTTTTTCGTTAAACCATTCACAGAAATCAAAAGGCAACGCGATAAATCAATCATCAGTACCCCAATTCCCACAACAACATCAAAACCCTCAGAAGAAAAATTCGAAACAGCAACAACAATTTTCCCAACAACACCAATACTCCCAACCCCAACAACAATCCTCTCAGTTTTCCCAGCAACAACAACACCCACAGCAACAGCAATTTCCCCAACAAAACCAATACTCCCAACCTCAACAACAATCCTCTCAGTTTTCCCAACAACAACAACACCCACAGCAACCAAATCAATTTCCTCCCCCCCAACTCCCCCAATCAGTCCCAATCACGAATAACAACAATAGAAGAAACAATAACCAAGACAATAACAGATTCAATATGCATTCATTTAATCAGGTAATAGACGAAATACAGTTTTCAAACACATCCACACTAAAACGACCAGCTGATGCGTTGAATAGCACACAACAGGGACAGCAACCTTCCCAAACAAACAACAACGACTTTCGTAATGAGATAAGAGCAATGATACAAGAAGTAGTCAGGGAATCAGTTCATGATTATTTCGGCAACTTAGAGTCGTTACCGACCCCAACCTTACCACCTACACCAAACGTCGTTCCAGATCGCGTAAGACCCGAAATAAACAATAGAGCTCAATCCAATCCACCCGTGATCAACAACAATTTTCCATTCTTAAACAACAGCGTACCGAATGAGATACAAAATCCCGGAATTAACGCCGGAAACAGAAATTTTAATCAAGATCCTCAAGATTACCAAAATCAAAACAATTACCAGAACAACTACTTGAGAACAAAAATTGAACGTTGGCCCGTGCAGTTCAGTGGTGAGCATAGCCCAAGATCGTTATCAGTTTGCGACTTTGTACGACAAGTTACAATCCTGGCGAACACAAACCAAATTAGTCAAGATCAACTTCTTCAAAAAGCATACTTGTTTTTCACAGGAGAGGCTCAAAAATGGTACTTTACGTATTGGGAAAAGTTCCAAACCTGGGATCATCTTGTTTATTACCTTAAACTCCAATACGAACATCCTAACAAAGACAATGATATCGAACAACAAATTCGCGAACGCAAACAACGTGGGAATGAAAAGTTCAGTTACTATCAAGCAGATATGGAAAGGTTTTTCCAAAATCTTTCGTATAAGATTGATGAAACACAAAAGTTGAAAATCATATATAACAATACAAAAATTACTTACAAAAAACGACTTCAATTGACTCCAATAAGTTCACTAGATCAGCTATCACAGTACTGCTACAATTTCGATAGTCTCGAACCTGGGTTATTCCCTCAGCTCAGTTCGGGTAATCAAAGACATTCTACAATTAATCAAATTGATCAAACGAATTTAGACGAAGAATACGAAGAGGTCTCAGATGACGAGGTTAATGCACTTTACAAATCGAACAACAACAACAAATTCAAAAATCGAAATCAACAACAGAAAGCAAGGGAAGATAGGCCTGAGAGTTCAAATTTAGCACAGAAAACACCTGATTTGAGTATTTGCTGGAATTGTAAGCAAAGAGGACATTGGTATTCAAATTGCCTCGAACCAAGAAATGTATTTTGTTTCGCATGTGGTGAGCCATCGTTCACAATCAAGACTTGTCCAAATAAGCACAATTATCGTTCTTCTAGTCCAAAAAACTAAGCCCCGGGGCGACCCAGGAAGAATCCCTGCCGCCGTCCCAAGAATTCAACTATTTTAATCGCGTCTTTCAAATTAACACAAGTCCTTCTCGTTGCCCCCATGCAACGGTCGAGATCCTTCAAGAAAAAATTGTTGGTCTTTTAGATTCAGGTGCAAACATTACCGTTACAAATGCAATCGATCTTTTAGAACGATTGAATTTGAAAATTATCAAAAACCCTATTCGAGTTCAAGCAGCAAATGGTTCGCAACTTTCATGTTTAGGTTTCGCTTACATCCCATTCACATTCAACAACAGAACTACAGTTTTACCAACAGCAGTAATACCAGAACTATCAAAAAGGTTAATTTTAGGCACAGATTTCTGGAAAGCATTCAATATTCAGCTGTCCATTGAGGGAAAGCCCATTCCAAATATTGATTTAGTTGAGAATTCTACCGATTCAGTCCACATTATCGAATACGACGACGATAACATTTGCTTTAATCTACAAGTAGACCCCTCGTTTCGCGGTCCTGTAGAGCCAACAACCAAAGACGAAAGTTTAGATATCCCATCCGTAGAAATTCCGGAACAGGACCTTACGAGACCAGAAGACGTAGTAACTGAACACATACTTTCTAACTCAGAAAAACTAAATTTGTTTGAGATAATTAAGAGGTTTCCGCGTACAGTCAATGGAAATATTGGTAGAACACATTTAATGCAACACCGAATTGTACTAACCAAAAGTTTAAATGAAATTAAACACAAAAAAGTACCTATTTACCCACTCTCGCCAAAGATCGAGAAAGAAGTGGATAAAGAGATAGAACGTTTAAGGAGCATGGATTTTATTGAGGAGTGCGAAAGCGACTTTCTTAACCCATTACTTCCAGTAAGAAAAGGTGAAAACAAATGGCGCTTATGCTTAGATGCTAGGAGGTTAAATTCATTCACTAGACGAGACGAGTACCCTTTCCCTAACATGTCCCAAATTTTGCACAGAATTGAAAAGTCGAAGTTTTTCACGACGATAGATTTGAAAGATGCTTATCATCAAGTTCTATTGCACCCAGATTCACGTGATTTAACTGCGTTTCGTACACCAAAAGGGCTATTTCGATACAAAACAATGCCTTTCGGCCTGCTTAACAGCGGCGCAACATTAACTCGTTTGATGACAAAAGTTATTGGTTTCGATTTGAGTCCAAAAGTTTGGGTCTATTTAGACGACATTATAATAACATCAAATACGCTGCAAGAACATTTCGATTTGTTAGAAAAAGTTTCCGAACGCCTCAGAAAAGCAAAACTTACAATAAGTGTAGAAAAATCAAAATTTTGTCAAAAATCTGTTCGTTATTTAGGATTTGTTCTAAGCGAAGACGGAATCGCTGTCGACGCTTCCAAAATTCAACCAATACTTGATTACCCAGTACCATCAAGCGTTAAAGATATCCGGCGACTTTTAGGAGTCGCTGGGTTTTATCAAAAATTTATTGAAAATTACAGTGCGATAGTCACACCAATATCTGATTTACTCAAGAAGTCAAAAGGAAAATTTAATTGGACTGAACAAGCAGATCAGGCTCTTCTGGCGCTGAAATCCGCTCTAACCTCACCGCCGATCTTGGCCAATCCCAATTTCAGTGAATCTTTCACGATTGAAACTGATAGCTCCGATATCGCCGTTGGCGCAGTTTTGACGCAAACCTTGAATGGGAATCGTCGTTGCATTGCATACTATTCAAAAAAATTATCATCTACACAGAAAAAGTACAGTGCGACAGAGCGTGAATGCTTAGGAGTTCTCATGGCAATTGACCACTTTCGTCCGTTCATTGAGGGTACAAAATTTACAATCATGACAGACGCGATGAGCTTAACTTTTCTAAAAACGATGTCCATCAACAGTAGATCACCCAGGCTGGCCCGTTGGTCAATGAAAATTCAAGACCTTGACGTAGATTTTGTGTACAAGAAAGGTAAAGAAAATATTACAGCTGACGCTTTGTCAAGATCATTAAATACAATTTCAACTCAGCTTCCTGATGCTCAATATGAAGAACTTCGTGATAATATCAAAAAATACCCTGATAAACACTCAGATTTCAAAGTTGTTAATAACAAGATTTTCAAATTTGTAACTAACGCTGGCAAGTCAGATGATCCGACATTTCGGTGGAAGTACTACCCAACAGTGACAGAAAGACCAACTATAATCCGCGAAACTCACGAGCAGGCCCATTTGGGATTCGAAAAAACGCTAAGCGTAATTCAGCAAAAGTTTTTCTGGCCGCGAATGAGTGCTGAAGTCCTCAGGTATTGTAGGAATTGTCTAATTTGCAAACGTTCTAAGGTAGCTAACAGAAATCCAAACCCACCGTGCGGGAAGGAAAAGATCTGCCACAGGCCATGGGAAATGATTTCGATCGACTTTATAGGACCTTACCCTAGATCAAGAGCAGGTAACACTTATGCGTTGGTAGTCACAGATCACTTCTCAAAATTCACCTTAATTCAGGTCATGCGTCAAGCCACCACAGCAGCTGTGATTAAGTTCTTAGAAAATAACGTATTTTTGCTGTTTGGAGTTCCAAATATTTTGATCTCCGATAATGGACCACAATTTGTCTCTCGCGCGTTCAAGCAGTTTTTAGAACTTTACAATGTAGATCACTGGAACTTAGCTGTCTATCGACCGAGTCCTAATCCAACAGAGCGCGTAAACCGTGTGATAGTGGCAGCGATTAGGAGTTCCCTCGAAGGTAAAACGCAAAAAGACTGGGACCAGGGCATCCAATCTATCGCAGCAGCAATTCGAAATAGCGTTCACGATAGCACCGGTTATTCACCATACTTCATCAATTTTGGTCGTAATATTATCAGTTCCGGCCTAGAATACGATCACCTTAGAGATAGTAACTCCGATTGCTCGTTCGATCCCGCGAAGTTAGGCAAAGATATTAAAAACCTTTACGAAGCAGTGCGAATCAACCTCAAGAAAGCGTACCAGCGATACGCAACAAATTACAATTTAAGATCAACAAGAAAAGTCGAGTTTAAGGAAGGCGAAACAGTCCTCAAGAAAAATTATTATCAGTCTGATAAAGCAGCTAATTTTAATGCAAAACTGGCCCCGAAGTACAGCGAAGCAATTGTTAAAAGACAAGTTGGCTCGAATACGTACGAGCTCTGGGATAAAGATTTGAAGAAGAGGCTCGGCGTTTTCCACTCGTCAGTACTGAAAAAGATCTAATAAAAAAAAGAAGAAACCAGCTTCTATCCAGCTGGCCCAAAAAGAACAATACATTTAAAAAAACAAGCTATGTCGACAATAGAAGCAAATTTTCTAGGTCAACCAAAAGGGAATCAAAACAAAACACATTTATTGTTATCAGTTCCTCGCGAGATTCGTCTTCCCGAGCGATCCGCGACAGAGATAGATAGAGATCAATTTTATCTTCGTGCGTAATATAATTGTGAGAGTTTCGAATATAGAAATATCGATGTCGTTGTATATATTTTATTTAAATTTACTCATACTATCAAATTTTCCTCTACTTTGGCTGTTTCAAAATAATCTAGCAATAATCCATTCCATTATAATCAATATAATCTGTACAACAGAAAATCACAAATACAAATATAATCCCCTTTGTAGCAATAGTTCATTTTTTTTTTCATTTCATTTGTTTTGATCACTTTTTTCCATTTGCACCGTTGGTTGGCTGATAGTGCTCAAGCAAATGTATGTTTCAGTAGTAGATAGATCGTCGTATGTGAGACAGCAGAAGCGACGGCTTCTCGGATGATTAAGTTATGCTCGCAGAATGTATGAGATCGGTGCGCGCGCGAAATACTTTAGTTTATTTTGTTTTTTTTTTTCATTTAGGGTAAAAAAAAATACTCGAACATTTTCGGGAATACGATTTACCGTTAGCGTTAAACTCTAGTACTAGTTAATACCAAATATATTTGGTGGACAAATTACCGTTTACTAAATCAATTAGTGTGTCATAGAATGGACCACGAAAAGCTCCAGAAATGTCTGGACATGCAATGATACGCAGAGTGTTCGTTACAGTATGCAAGGACAGGTGTTTGAGGCAGCATAAAGTGTGTGATTTATGCTTTAGTTTTACTATAAGTCCATCCAACAAATAGCCATTTTGCAATAGAAATCCATTTATTTTTCAAGCCACTTCTATCTCTTTCTAACCCTTTTCTATCTATTACCGTTCTTTTTTTAATCTAATTATCGTTTTTTAATTTGCATTAAAAAAATATTTCAAACTTCAAAAAAATACATTTTTGAAATCATAAGCTGAATTCCAGCGAAAATTTTAATTTCCTTAAGAAATTAAAATTTTCTTATTTGAAATTGGGGGTAATGTAACCTTTACCTGCGCTTCAGATCGAGGTGTTAGGAGAATCGATCCGATATCGTCTTGCCCGCCACTCGGCCTGACCCTGTGGGAAAAATTTATCCTTGCCACACCCTGCCCATTTCGAAACGGTCATCACTAATACTTGCCGATCTACGATCTGCTACGTGGACCAATCACAACTGGACAACGCATCGATCCCCTTTTCCGATCCGAGACGAAAGGGCTCGAGGCACGATCGATACGAAGGTCAAGATCAATTGTACTTCAACCGTGCGCGAGTACAAACCGTCGAGCAAGGCCACCGTCAGCCAAGCCTAGTGCGTAGTTAGAAAATCTCGATCGACCCAAAGTTTTAAAGATCCTCCGATCAACCACCTAGTGATCAGGTGACCCAATAGGCGCCCACGGGCGTTGCATAAGCCTGTTTGTTGGCCATTTAAGTGAGTAGTTAGCGGTCCCGGAAGGAATTGTGCCCATAATTGAAATTGTACCCATTTAGCCATCTGCCAGCACACTTGATCGTGTACAATTGTACGAAACACGAGGCAGTAGTAGACTGCGGAAGAGGTAAAGGTCATGTGGAGAAATTAGGGTCAGTTTGCTAATTGTCGTTCTTCTGCCTGAAGAAAACCTTCAGGGAGAAGGTTTTTCTCTTTGGTTTCTTCTCAGCAAACCACGCGGCGATCTTCGCCGGCCCGAACTCCGGACAGCATCTACCGGAGCGCGCGATCATCCGTAGCGTCGGACAGCACCTGGTCGCTGACCACGTGGTGCACACGAGGACGTCGACAAGCCCGTAGGAAACCACAGCCACGGTTTCCGAGCTAAGGGCGCAGCCTGCAGGGGAAATCCAGTTTCGACTGGTCGCCTGCCCGACAAAGTGATTTACGGTCACTCCGCAGGGGTGCGTACTTCACGTCTGGTAGTGGTCTACCCGTAGGGGCGCGCCAAAACCCCGAGCAAAAGGGAACCACCGGCGGCTGTAAAATCTTGGGGATCCACTGCTTGCGAGCAGCGATCGCGATCGTCACCGGACGGGTGCGATCTATTTGACGTCCTCTACCTTCGACGCCGACGCCGCGTCCGGCGCACTTGGGCATCATCCGCAATCCGCACACACGCACGCACTCAAGCTCGACACACACGTGTACGCCATCTTATCGTGTGACAAGACTTCGCAGCGCCATCAACATCCTGCTGGAGCAAACCCGGTCGCACTGCATTGCAACATTTCACCTCGTGCCTCACCTCGTGCCAGCTACAACCACGTGGGGGACGAACGACTACCACGATCAACCATCAGCACGGGCCTTCGAGGAAACGCTCGGACATTCCAGCCTCGTGGGTTTTCAACATCAACACGCGGGACAAGCCGCGTGCGCCATCTACAACCACGTGGCGGTCGACGACCACCTCTTCACCTGTGAAGGCCGTCGGGAAGCGTTCGGACGCTCCAGGCCACGTGTTTCAACTGCGGGACAAACCGGTCTCGTCGTCAACATCTGGGCGGTGATCGACATCACCCGCTCGTCACCGAAGGCCGTCGACAAGCGCAGAGCCGCTCCGGCCGCGTGATCATCTCTTCGTCCTGCACGTAGTCATCTGACGACAAGACGCCGAACAGCAGACGGCGTACGCAGCTGTGGGGTTCACCGGCGTTCCTGCCAGCGGCTGCACGAGCATCGATCGGCCACGCAAACATCAACCGCACGAGCGGCAGCGAGAAGAACGACAAGCGACATAAATCAGGTCAGATCAGCTAGATTAAGCTCCCCAAGTCGTCCCTGATGCATTTGGCCAGGGCAATAAAAATCATGTTCATTCCCCAAGTACAGTTTGTTTATTCGTTGCATTATTGAGTGCAATTTGGTTTTGACTTTTAATTTCGATTTTGCTGTAGATTTTTGGGTATCTTTGCCGTTGTACATTTGCGATTGTTCCACAACCCGCCCTGAGCAGAACTAGTCGGGCTCGTAACAGACCTTCCGCAGTGTGGCGATCGGGGCCACACTGGCGCAAAAGCGGGAGTGTTTCAAGAAGGGTAGTGTGTTGGCATTGGGTATTTCTTCCTGCAGAACCTGGCCGAGGAAGGTTGGCATTTCTGTATCGTATTGGTTCTCCTCCACCTCGGTTCAGCTTGCTGCGCATCGTACGACTCCCGTACTGTTACATCTTGATAACCCTTACTCCCAATTTTGTGTGATTCGTTTCTACTGTTGCTCAGATTCTAATTGTCCTACATTTTCTCATTTTTTAAACTTTATCAGTTGCCACGTTTTTTAGTTTCTCTTTCTTTTTTTTATATTTTTTTTTGCTTACTTTCTCAGATTTAAAGTTTTTTTTTTTTGGTTTTTATGATACTACTCATTTATTTGGTTACTTTTCCAATTTCGCTGACTAAATTTTCACACATTTTATTACTCAAACTGTTTTGCATTGCAAACCATTAGATTTTGCATTTTTATACTTTACCTTATCAAAATTTTTAAAGCTTTTTTAGGTTTTTATGCCAGTTATTTTTGTTTCTAAGTAACTATATTTTTCTGCTTTATTTCTCAATCCCTGTTTTTGTTGCTTCTAAGTATCTGTTTTCTTAATATTTCTCAGTTTTGAAACTTTTTACTTTGAAGTTCTCTGACTCTAAGTGATTGGTGCGCTGGAAGTGGGGACGCGAAGTCGTGATTATTCAGGTTAATTTTTTGGTGTGCTTTTGTGTCGCTATTCGTATGGGGTGAGTGATTGTGGTAATCGAATAATAACATGACTTACTGAATAGTTTGTGTCTTGAGCGTTATTTTCGTTGAGTAATTGGTGTTTTTTGTGATTTTTTTTGTGATCTTAATTAATTGTTTTGTGATTTTCAAAGCCCTTCCTATATCATCGTTGATCGGAAGGCACGGCGTCGGGTAAATTGTGTATATTTTTTTTCGAATAAGGTTTTATTTTTTTTATGGTGAACAAGCCATTTCTATATAATGATCGAAAGACGCACTGACATTTTGGATTAATTAATAGTGGAGTGAAATAATTGTGTGTGAGTGACTTTGTTTGTTAACCAGAAAGACCTTCCCATAGCATCGTTGCTCGGAAGGCTCGCCGACGGGTTTGTTATGAAAGTCCTCCCCATAGCATCGTAGCTCGGGAGGCATCGAAAAGCCAATACCTTATCCTACTGTGTGTGTGTGTGTGTGTGGTCCAATCCAATACCCGCTGGCCGGCAGCGAAATTATGGGAAAGTATAATTTGTATCAGACTTGGGTTATGCTGATACAGCTTATCTCAGTCCCGGGTATTAGGTGGTGACAGCCCTCGCGCTGCTTCCAATGACCCATTTCAGAATGGCAGAGATCCTAGCGGCCCAATTCCGAGGTCATTGGGCATTGTCTGGCCCCGCCTAAACATAGAACAAGAACCAGACGGATCCTCGAACTATCTTTAAACTTCCAATCCCATCAGGCAAAACAGGGATCAGCGCGTATATAATGATGAATAAGTGGCATTTGGGTAAAAACACTTTTTCTTCCTCTTTTCCCGCGCGAAACAACGACGCAGGCCAAACACGATCGAAGCAGGCCTTGCCTCGCAAAGAGCAACGACGAGACTGGCCAGCTTCTTTCAAAAACACTTTTTTCTTCTTTTTCTCCCGCGCGAAACAACGACGCAGGACAAACACGATCGAAGCAGGCCTTGCCTCGCAAAGAGCAACGGCGAGACTGGCCAGCTTATTTCAAAAACATTTTTTTTCTTCTTTTTCTCCCGCGCGAAACAACGACGCAGGCCAAACACGATCGAAGCAAGCCTTGCCTCGCAAAGAGCAACGACGAGACTGGCCAGCTTCTTTCAAAAACACTTTTTTCTTCTTTTTCTCCCGCGCGAAACAACGACGCAGGCCAAACACGATCGAAGCAGGCCTTGCCTCGCAAAAAGCAACGACGAGACTGGCCAGCTTCTTTCAAAAACACTTTTTTCTTCTTTTTCTCCCGCGCTAAACAACGACGCAGGACAAACACGATCGAAGCAGGCCTTGCCTCGCAAAGAACAACGACGAGACTGGCCAGCTTCTTTCAAAAACACTTTTTTCTTCTTTTTCTCCCACGCGAAACAACGACGCAGGACAAACACGATCGAAGCAGGCCTTGCCTCGCAAAGAGCAACGACGAGACTCAAAAGCCAATACCTTATCCTACTAACCCAAAAAAATAATAATCATGTGATGCTTGAAGGAGATGCTGTGGATTCAACGGTCTCAAGCGGTATCAACAAGTATATAGCGAAAAACTGTGTGCTTGATGAGTCTGCAACTTCAACTATCGGACTAACATTCCTCCCTTTCGTTGAACTGCAGGCTTCTTGGGAGGGCGCCGGTATTGACTAATAAAGCAAGGATCTTCAGAGGTTAAACAGTGAACGGATGGTTGGCTCCCACTGATCATTTTTGATTCATTGTTTAACTTCAGCTGATCTGTCAATAACGGAGTAGCAGCTCATTGGCAGTCAACCATGCTCATGCTCATGCTCATGCTCATGAAGTTCTCTGACTCTAAGTGTTCTGTTTGTTCGCTTTTACATGTTTCCAGGATGTATGCCTTGTTAATTTTCAGTTTATCTGTCTTCAATTTATTAGATTCCTTGGTAATTAGTTTCTCAATTATGCGCTGTTTATCACTTCATCAGTTTCTAACAATTTCACCTTATGAGTTTTTCACGTTTTTATTCTTTTTCTCTCAGTTTATTATTAACTTTGATTTCACTTATAAGATTTCTTGTTTTTCAGTCTGTCGTTTAGTTTCATTGTTTTTCAGGTTTATCATACTAGTTTTTCAGTTTCTTAAGTTAAAGCTTATTAATTGCTTATTTAATTATTTAATTTCCCTGGTTCACAGAATCTTTTTTAAAGTTTAAGTTTATCTTAGTTAATCTGTTTCGATTTCTCTGTTTATCAGTTTTGTATTTCTCCTTTACTTGCATTCTTACCTTGTCAGTTTTCATTTGCTTTTGTTTTTCCTGTTAACTGTTTCAGTTTCTCATTTTAAAATGTATTTTTTTCTGTTTCTCGTTTTTTTGTTCTCATAACGTGAAGACTTCCATCATTGCCATGATTTTTCGTTAAAAGATATAAATTTTGCGTCGCTATCGATATTTTGACAAAATTCCTTCTACAAGTTGTTCAGAATAGTGCCCTACACATGCTGATTCCTTTTGGTAACGATTATCCCATTTTTTGCAAAGTTATGGAAATCGTCATTAATCAATGATTGCCAACTAGGACTTCAATGATTGTACAACAAAATTATATAAATTTTGTAACACATTTGATTTAGACCAAAAACTTTTTCAGTGGCTTCAAGAAGGCACAACGTGTGTAATGTGGTTGCATGAAAAAAAAAAAAAAAAGTTGGCCAAATTGAGTGAGCACAGTTTTTTTTTTCATAAAATTATTTTTATTAGGTCCTTTTCGGTGCTGGGACCTGGTTAGGACCGAGTCGGCTTTTCTTCGGGAAAGTTGTAGAGCACCTTCCAGAGCATCCGAATATGAATCCGATTTTAGTACAGCGTGAAATGTGGATTTTATAAATATCAAAATTCAAAAAAATGTTTTTTCCCATACAAATTTATATGGAAAATTGAATCGCTTTGCGCAAAGTGAGGACTAAGCCAATCGTTCCCAAACTTTGGGGAGTTGTTTAGGACCCCAAAAGGAACTGAAAAATTGCTGTGCTGGAAAATATATTTTGATATTACACGCTACTGGCACATGCTGATTCATTTTGGTGAAGAAATTCGTTAAATTGAATTCAATACAAAGAATTTTAGAGTTATGATCAATTTTCTTCGAAAATGATCAACGGCTTCACCTTAAATTTCAATTTTTTTCTGTTTATCAATTGCTCAGTTCTTTAGTACTTCAGCAGAGTCATGTCTAGTCAAGTCAAAATATCGCCCTCTTCAAATGTTCACCCCCACAACCAAGTCTCTCGCAGCACCGGCTGCAAAGAAGTGTTGAAATTTCGGCATTACATCGGCCTTGTTCAGGGGGGTTGTTGTTGGATGCTGCTCCTCTTGTTGCTGGCATTTGCGAAAATACTAATATTTTCATTGTTACTGCTCGTTACTGGCGATGATGACGCCGAGGTACAAATTAATTGTGAAAGCATCGAAAATTTACGACGGCTTGAGAGGAACATCGCATACCAACGAGGGGGGGAGAGATTTTGAGAGGGACGTGACGATAGACTGGAATGCACACTGGAAAGGACCATCGCGTTTTTTGGGTGAGGGAGGTAGAGCAATAATTACATTTTATGTTATCTTAATTACGAGCCTATAATTTGCTGAATGGCGTCGCAAAATGGAAGAAAAGTGCTAGATTTACGGCGTCGTCAATTACGACAATAATGAGTGACAAAACGAGCTGTACAGTTTTGATGGGGAAGATCTTTTGTTTGACAGTTAAGGTTATTACATTATAACATATGAAAAGTAAAACTAAAACCAATTAAAAGAGTTTGTAGATTTAAAAAAAAATGAATACATTTTCATTCAGCAGAGCTGCATCACACAAGCTACAAAATTACTAGACAGTAATTTACGTAGCATATTACAGTTACAATCTTGCGACTCGCAAAACATTTGTCCCCTTGCTAATTTTCCAAGCCCGATTGAATTTCAATGCAATCAGCAAAGTGACACATCACTCTTCAGCGGGCCAAAGCACCACCCCCCTGAAAAACTGCAGCCAGGAAGGTGGACACAGGCAGGCAGGTGGAAGAATGATGATGCTTTTGACAAAAAGTTTCACCACACTCGCTATTGCCCAAGGAAAGTGGAAAACAAATAAATTCGAGTTGTTTATGCTGTTTCAATTTGGCGCCGGTTCATATTTATATCTATTAGAATTGGTACGTGATGCACATTTGCGAGTGGAAATCGGATCTGCTCTGCTTCGGAGTTGCTGTTGTTGTAGCAACTATCCCACAATGTCGGCAAACAAGGTTTATGGGTTGGTTTGGATAGAATCAGGACCATGGTATTCTTCTGCATGATAATTTTAGTTTGTATTTCTTTAAATTAAAAAAAGGCCGATGCAAATATTTTTCAAAAAATTTGTCCCTCAGCTCTGGCCGGAGTCGAGGGAGGGGGACGAAAAAAGTAACAAGCCATAGTCTCAATTGCATGAAAAAAGTGTTTTAAAATGCATTTTACACTAGTTCAGTTGATTTGCAATCATTGTTTTTCAAAAAACTAATGATTTGACGAAAACAAAAATTCCAAAGAAAACAAACTTTATGTGGAACTGCAACATCGAAAATTTTCAAAAATTCAAAAGATTTCTGAACAAACCCAAACATGCTAAAAACGATTCTAAAGGCAGGGAAATGCATTTTAAATTGATTTCAGCTGATTGCTTTCGAATTTCCATTGCAATTGGGAAGTTTTTTGAAAAAAAAATTTGCCCCCTAATTTTTCAAGCCAGTTTTGAAGGAGGGGGGCTTGGGACCATCCATAAACCACGTGGACACTTGGGGGGGGGGGGTATGGCGATTGTCCATGATCCATACAAAACAGTTTTTTTTTGTAAGGACAATTGTCCACGAAGGGGGGGGGGGGGAGGCGGGGTTACAGATTCCTAAAAAAGTGTCCACGTGGTTTATGGATGGTCCCCTTAAAAAAAGCATTAAAAAATATTTGTACCAAACAAATATAAAATAACCATTTTCAGCAAAGTACCTATATATGTTCCATTTCCGAGCTGTTGAAAAAAGTTCAAATTTTGTTCTGCCATTAGATCAGGATTTTTTATGGGTACTGTTACGGTGAATCGCGCCACCCCATTGCAGCGTCGCTGTTGGAGCAGCGCGTTAAAACACGCGACGCGTGGTGCGCTGACAGATGTCACGATTGGTATTTACGACGTATGTCGGTGCCAAGTTCAGCGAAGCTGGACGAGAAAAAGGAACAAAAACAAAACAAACTACGGCTGGAGAAGGAATTGCGCGCGATGGGGATAAACTTTAATTACCTTTTGCGACGATCGAGGTAGATCGTTCGGCATCGGATAATGGATTTTAAAGCTTATCCAAAAGTCAGTGCAGTGATATACAGCTGGGAAATCGTGACGATTTAGGGTTAGTGACATGCTCATGCAAATAATTTAACTTATAACTAGTGTTAGTACCTAACCTAACCTTAAATCTACTATCACAGAACACTATACTGAAAAAGCATTGTGAGCAAGTGTGACTAACGGAGAAGAAGAAGACCAATGTAAGGTAAATTGTATTGACTTGCGAATTAATTTTAATCGAATAAACATAGCTTTTAGCTCGTCAACATCCACAAGACAAACAGGGTGTCTGCTCAAAAGAGCTTCTTTTATTCGTCGCAACATTCTAAAAGATTGTGGTCGCCATGAATCAAGAGGAAGTCGGTTCACACTGCCAGCTATGCTTTTGGCCGGATATGGAGCAGATTGGTAGCTGTGGTCACCGAGAACGAGAGAGTATCGTCGGCATAAACGCTGCTCTGGATCGTTCTTTCTTCCGCCAACAATGCCAACAACCGTCCCAGAAGTTTCACCAGAGGAAGAAGCAGTCGTCGAAGGCCGCCAGCACAAGTGGGACATCATCCACCTCCGGCGCATGGACGCGGAGGGCTCGTTCGAGACTGGGGAATCTTGAGGCCCGTCGGTTCCGAGTGGATCAACCATCGGAGCGGGTACGTCGGGAACCACAGATCTGGCATGGGCAGGAGAAGTCACCTCGCGATGCTGATATTCAGCGGGCCGAGTTTAAGATCGAGCTTGCTTTTTTGGCGGAGACTTTCCGAGTACGGGATGAAGAGTTGGAGGACGCGTTGGTTCGAGAAGGAGGAAGTTCTGCACCAGATCTCTGTTCGTCAAAGTCGGTTAATTTTCTGTCCGACACACCGGGACAAGCATCATCATTCTCGGCAGGTTCAGCGGGAAGAAGGTCGAGAGGTCTGTCAGGCTCGCCGGGACTGAAGTCGATGGATCCCACATGTTCACCGGGACTAGTGACAACTTGTCCGTCAGGTCCGTCGGGGCAAAAGGCCCAGGACGACGACACAGAGGATCATGATGTGACCGTCGGTGGCACCAGCGCCATCTGCCACAATTATCAAGCAGCTGGAAGATCAGCATTAGGAAGGCCGGAGCCGGTAAGGAAGCAGCTGTTGCACCCGGGACTGGAGAGGAGTGGTAAGGAGAGGAGTTTTCATGAAGTATCTTCAACCTTGCCACCCATGCCGGCGTGTAACGCTGGAAACGAAGCCGGAGACCGCATCAGGACACCCTCACACGGGTCGGGGATGGGACCGTGTTTTGGGATTTTCAGGAATCGAGATCAGAGGACTTTGGCGCGACCGTACGTGTTAGCAGGTGAGGAAGATCTGGGAATACCACACCTTCCCCACGGGTCGGGGAAATGTTACGGTGAATCGCGCCACCCCATTGCAGCGTCGCTGTTGGAGCAGCGCGTTAAAACACGCGACGCGTGGTGCGCTGACAGATGTCACGATTGGTATTTACGACGTATGTCGGTGCCAAGTTCAGCGAAGCTGGACGAGAAAAAGGAACAAAAACAAAACAAACTACGGCTGGAGAAGGAATTGCGCGCGATGGGGATAAACTTTAATTACCTTTTGCGACGATCGAGGTAGATCGTTCGGCATCGGATAATGGATTTTAAAGCTTATCCAAAAGTCAGTGCAGTGATATACAGCTGGGAAATCGTGACGATTTAGGGTTAGTGACATGCTCATGCAAATAATTTAACTTATAACTAGTGTTAGTACTTAACCTAACCTTAAATCTACTATCACAGGACACTATACTGAAAAAGCATTGTGAGCAAGTGTGACTAACGGAGAAGAAGAAGACCAATGTAAGGTAAATTGTATTGACTTGCGAATTAATTTTAATCGAATAAACATAGCTTTTAGCTCGTCAACATCCACAAGACAAACAGGGTGTCTGCTCAAAAGAGCTTCTTTTATTCGTCGCAACAGGTACCTTGGTTTTGTGTCAAAATAATAGAAATGTGTTCGAAATATTTCTGAACTTGTTATTCAAATTTATTTCAAAAAGTCCACCAGTCAGCAGCGCTGACTTTTGACTGAGCATGGGGGGGGGGCAATTGGGGGGGTGTGCCCCCCAGTGCCCCCCTCACTCAAAAAACCAAAAAAAAAATCTGGAAAATTATGATAAACACCAAATAGGCAAAATACATGAACAGAAATTGTAGGAAATGCCTTAATCTCCCAAAATAATTTGAAAAATAAATGCATAGCAAGAGAAAATTTTTGACGAGCAAAAGTTACTTAAATGATTTCCTGAACGAGGAATATATAATACAAATAGAGGGTGACGAGCGGGATCCCGGGAAATCGACCATTTTTGGAGCTCTCGATTCCCGGGAATCGCGGTCGAGACTCCCGGGAAATTTTAAACTTATAAATATTGAAGCAAAATTATATAAACTAATCAGAAAATTATTTGAAAAATTCAAAATTGTTTGGAACATTGGCATTGGATGTTTAATGTTCGATGTTCAAGTTCAAATAAACCAATGCTTCTCTAATCTTTCTATTCATAAACTGTAAAAAATTCCAATAACTATAATTGAGAGAAGCAAAAAAAATGTGGACCCCAAAATTTACTTTTAAACATACTTTGCAGTTACACCCTAGAAATGAAAATCAATGTTTTTTTTAATCTAGAGTTTTTTTAATGTCCTATAAGCTATTGTGTTTCATATGTTTATACTGCCCATGTTCGCATAAATGTCCCATATGCAAAAACAGCAAACTGAGAAAAAAGCATTTGAAGTTTGTCCCACACATAAGGCTACGTGTTAAGTTTTCGCGAAAAAACTGGATTTTCTCATGATTTCTAGTACAAAGTAAAGGATGTTATAGGCTCTTTTGAAAGAGCACACGATTTTGAACCAAACTGCATCAATAACTCAAAAGTGATGAAAATGCATATGGGACATTTATGCGTTCATGGGCAGTATAGAACCTTCTAATAAAACTCTAGAAATATTATTTTTATTTATTATTCCTAACAGGAAAAAAGCTTTTTCAAGATATGTTCAAATTCCATATCTTCTCTCGAGCAAGTTAATTTCGCTGTAATCAATGTGATTTATTTTTTTGAGGAGCGGCCGTGGCTGACTGGTTACGGTGTTCGCTTTCTAAGCGAATGGTTCTGGGTTCGATGCCCATCTGCTCCCAACGAGAAAGTTAAAGAACACAGCAATTTGAAATGATGAATATGAACGAAAAATCAAAGTCGCTCGAGGCGGGGTTCGATCCCCCGTCCTTTGGATTGGTAAGCAAAAATGCTAACCACTAGGCCATGACGACTTGGTGTGATTGGATTGAAATTAGGAATATTATTACAGAGAGCGAGTTGTGGCGCTATAACCACGGCAAATAGTGTCCAGGGCATTCGTGGAAATACAATGTCCCATCCCAGAGGGTCCCGGAGTACCAAACCTTCTTAGCATGGTGCTCCCAACGAATACAACCAAAAATCTCGGAGCGTATGGTGGTGTCCCCCCACGCTTCTTCCTCCCCTGTCGATTCAGAATTGTGTTGTTGTTCGAACACTCAGTGCTCAAACTCAACCCAATTACGAGTCATCTCTGCGATACGGCTTTACGCAGTAGGCCTGGCCGCTTTAACGCTTGTGATGTTTCAATGCATTCCGATGCAATGGCGCACTACAAATGTTAATAAATGACAAGAAGAGTGCTAGGCGTCATCTAACCTAAGGCACTCTCCAGGATCCCTTCGAAAGATTGGCTGCGCTAGGGTCTGATTAGATTAGATTAGATAATCAATGTGATTTATTTTTTTGATGTTCATTTTATGTTTTACGTCAACCTCAAGTAAAAAAAAGTAAATCTTTCCCAGTTCCTGAGGGGAACACCCTTGAAGAGTATCGGGGCCGGCATTTACAAAGCGGATTCAGTGGCAATTTCATTCTCAACTTAATGTTAACATGTTAAGGTTAATGATAACATTCCATAGGTCGCCTCCCTAAGGTATCGTGATAAGGTCCAGTTTGTGACGATACACAACCTTCCCTTTACTAAGCAATCGAATCCAGAAGGGAAAAGATCACCAGTTGTGTTGGTCCGAGCCGGGATTTGAACCCCGATCTGCCGCTTACTAGGCGGGAGCGTTACCACTGGGCTACGTGGCTCGGTCCGTCAACCTCAATATTTTATTATATTTTGGAAAAAAAAACTCTGGAGCGGTAATCTTTGTAATGTTAAGGTCCGCCAATTGTGAACATTCCGGTTTTCCTGATAACTGTAAAAATATCTTCAATTAATATTTACAGTTGACCTTAAATAGGATGAAAAAAGTTTAAATTGTTGTTTTGAGTCGTTCGTTATTTATCATATTGCAAAAATCTCGATACTGGGAAATTTTATATTAGCTATGTTTTTCCTTCACAAAAATCTATTAAGAAGTTCATGGAACAAGTTTGTGCAACATTTGAAAAATCATTCAGTGCGAATTATGATTCGTAAAAATTTTAAACTACACAGAAAAAAAAAAGTTGAATTTTGGAATGTTGAAAATTTGGTAGGTTGAATATTACCTCTTTTTTGAGTAATATTACATAAAAAATTTGTAAAAATGTGAACCTGATGAATATTCATCAAAAACTGATGAAAATTCATCATTTTCTGGGGTAAAATTTATCATTTTTTTGCCACAAAATTTGTCACCATTTCCTGATGAATATAACCATCATTTTTTTTCTGTGTATTAAAGTTAACTATATAGTTCGTTAAAATTATGAGGATACTTAATTTAACGAATAAGTAACAAATTTATTACTTTTCTTTTTAAATTTTGCCACTATTGGCATAGTCAAAAAATAACTCCCGGGTCCCGGGAATTCCCGGGAAATGGCCAAATTCAACTCACGATTCCCGGGAAATTAAAAATCTCGAGAATCGTCACCCTCTAAATACAAATGTTGGGCAATAACGTACACACAAACATATCAAACAATGTTTATCATTTTTTTTACTTAAATGTTTTTGCTTCATTTTCATGCTTTACTGTTTAGTTTTTTAATTATTGATTTGTTTCATTGCTACTTTGTTTAAGTGTTTAGTTGTTGAAATTAATGTGTTCTTACATCTTAATTTACATAGTTCAGTCAAAAAAGATTCGGTCTATAAGTTTTTTGGTCTCACAGTATCTCAATTTCTTTATTTATCTGTTTCTCAGTTCCGTTTTTTTTAAGTCTCACCTTCTTTGTTTTTCACTTGAGTGATATTCCTCAATTGCTCATAATTTAAAACTTTCTCACTGTATGTGTTTCATTCTTTGTGTATTGTGCGTTAAGCATTTTCACTTTTTTTTTCTGTTTTTTGTCATTTTTGCACTTTCTTACTTTGTTTTTTTTTTGCCTAGTATCTTAGTTTCTGATTTATTGGTTTCTTGATATAATTTTTATCACAATCTTAGCTTCTTAAATTAAAAATTCTATTTTTTCTATTTTCTGACTGTCTAACCTTCTCAGTTTTTATTACAGTCCAGACTCGATTATCTGAAGCATCAATCTCGTGTATTTTTTTTTCGACATCAAAATGGATTTCTGCGACCTTATTTTAATAAAATTTGGTAGTTAATTGCCTTATAAAAAGTAAATCTTTCCCAGTTCCTGAGGGGAACACCCTAGAAGAGTATCGGGGCCGGCATTTACAAAGCGGATTGGCAATTTCATTCTCAACTTAATGTTAACATGTTAAGGTTATTGTTAACATTCCATAGGTCGCCTCCCTAAGGTGTCGTGATAAGGTCCAGTTTGTGACGATACACTACCTTCCCTTTACTAAGCAATCGATTCCAGAAGGGAAAAGATCACCAGTTGTGTTGGTCCGAACCGGGATTTGAACCCCGATCTACCGCTTACGAGGCGGAAGCGTTACCACTGGGCTACCATGGCTCGGTCATATTCGATCTCAGCAATCTAAAATTAGACAGCGAAAAAACAGTTTTTTTTTCTTGATTCGATTTTCTTAAGTAAAATTTTACCGAAGCCTTCGAATAGTCGAATCTGAACTGTATCCTAATTTATTTTTTAACGGGTTTGCTGTTTCTTTTACTCATTTCTTTTTATTTTTTAAGCTTCTGTTTTGCACATTCTCATTCTCTTACTTTTTTTCCATAATCAGCTATCGTTTTCCGTTTTTTTTTCTTCTCCGTATTTTTTATTTATTTTCTGAATCTTGTTTCATTGTTTCATTGTTTCATTGTTTCATTGTTTCATTGTTTCATTGTTTCATTGTTTCATTGTTTCATTGTTTCATTGTTTCATTGTTACATTGCGGAAAAAATAGTAGTAGTCAATCCATCGTTTAAATCAAAACAATGTTAAAACGTTTTACTTTTCGAAACAAATGTTGTAAAGTTGAACTTTTCAGCATCCAGCATTCAGTGCAGAAAAGTATAAGTTTTCAGCATTTATTTTGGAAAGTGTTTCTATTCGATTCTTTTATTTTTGGAAAAGAAAAGTAAGCTGTCATTCTAGAATGACAGGAAAAGGTAGGAGTTTCACAACGGAATTACAAAAACTTTTATTTTGATATTCTGTTCCGAAAAAATGTGACGATTCATTTTTTATTTATTTTTCAAGAGAAATACTTAAAAGTTGAGTAATCGAGATCGAAACGTTTACTGACATCAATGTCTTCAAAAAAAAGATGTTCAACGAATTCAGTGATTTTTTAATTGAAGCCCATTTTAAAATGGAGTTGGTTTTTAGACGATAAATACTTTAATTAATATTTTCTATGTCTTAAATTTTATATAAAAGTCTGTACAATTTTCAAACCAACCTTCCTTTTTCAAAATATGGCTCGGGTGCAGCTTCCGGCACATAAATTGTGAAGCGCTTGCCAAACATGGTCGGAATGCTTGATGTTATCAGCAATTTACAACACACACACACAGCGCACTCCTATCGTTGGAGTGCAGTTTTCTGGAAAAACGGAAACACACTGAATGTATGAGTAGTACGAGGGGGGGGGTTGCAAGTTGCTTGCTACTCAGGAAATGGAAAACAAAAAACTTTTCCATTTTCTAGCCGGAAATGCGATTTTAATTTTTGCCACATTCGGATTCCATATTTTATGTACGATTAAGCTTGTTTTTAGTAACAGCGAGTCGTAGTATGTGCCCGGAATTACTTGCAAGTTGTGCAGTTGCGAGTTCCGCGAAGCCGGAAAATTATCGGTGAATAAATTATATTTTATCGCTGGTAGCTATACGTGAGGTCACCCCTCCACTAATAAGCCGAACGCAAAATTATGTACAATAAGTTGAAATTATATTGGCCGTGTTATGCGCGCACCGCGTGAAATATCGGTTTCAATTAGCAATTTCTCATCGAGTGGCAATTATGACCGTTAATTTGAGTTATGTTGCTTTCGGATTATTCTAGTTACCTTGGGGCGGTTTGTAACCCATGTAATGACAAAAGTTTTTTGAATATCACATTTTTTATGGAAATTTGCTATTTCTGCAGGAACATTATTTTTGAAAAACGTTTTAGGAAATCAGTTTTTAAATATACATCTCCATATAAGCCCTACCAAATGAAAATATTTGAAAAACTCGAAAATAGTTTCAAAAGCATGAGAAAATTGTAAAAATCTCAAAAGTGCGATAACAAAAGTATCACTTTGTACCTCGTTGACGTTGAAGCACAAGTTTGCCATCGAAAGTTTCTGCACAATAACACATTCCTGCGGGAGGGGAGAGTCAAACAACGCCGCAACCAGAAGTGGGTACTTTCACTTCCAGCGGCCACTTTCGGCATCCTGTTGACAGGCCAGCAGCCAGTGCCACTGCAATTTGGGGGGCCAAAAAGTTTTCCACCGCACCATCGTCACCCCCCTAAGAGCCCTCGAGGGAGTGGAACCAGTCGAAGAGTGAAAAATCCCGACTGATCCGGACGATTGTGCTACTTGTTTCTTTTCTGAGACACCGGAACAATGCTAACATACGGCAAATTTTCCCAAAAGTTTTTCCTTTCTTTCAGCGTTCAGAAAGGGCAAAGAATGCGTCGTAGCGGAACCAATCGTCCAAAAGGCTCGTTAAAAGTTGGGAAAAGCATGGTTTTTTTTTTCTTGAGATGGGAAAAGATAGTTGTGCGATCTTCTTGCAAGCAGTCAGTCGGTGCGGCCAAACTACTTGTCGATAGTAAACAGAGAAGTATTGTTGAAGAATGTTGTTTGCGCGGGCTGGTTTTGCGGAAATTGCTCGATGGTTTGAACTTTGTGGGAACTTGTTTTCAAGTGCGAATTGCGAAAACTTTGCGAGCATTTTGTAGTCGGCGGTAATAACAATTTCACTGACAAAGGAGGGCTTTTTGCTTTTTGCTTTTTGCTTTTTGCTTTTTGCTTGTATTTTTCAACAAGAACTAATAAATTTATAGAGATTCAAACTTCCTAAATTTGGAAGACAAGTGTATTTTTTTACAAGATCTATGTATATTTAATCCTGTGTTGAATTCAAATTGTTCATGAGGTATGCTCAACTCATAACGACAGTTGAACTATTATAGAAAACCCCTCTTTTCAATCTATTGTTTGCAAACAACGACTCTCAGAATATTCATCGCCAATAAAACTCACTCTTGCAGGTAAGCGCCATCAAAACTGACAGTGCGCCTGTAGTGACTGCTGCTAAACTTTTATTTGCCTATCGCGTTATAATTCGCCATCCATAAAAATAAATGCAAATTTAAAAGCTCTCTCTCCCGTTTTGCGTCGTTATTTGTTTATTGCCGGCAGCAGCAGCAGCAGGACCTGGGACAAAGTATAAATTGAATATAAAAACTATTTCCCTCCACCTCGTCTTCATCCGGTTGGCGTCCAGTTCCATTTATGTCCCGGATGCTTCCCGGGTCCTTCAAAAAACGACGCGATCATTTGCATTTCATTATGCATGGGAATAAGTGTCAGTAATGTCTGGTGCAGAAAACGATGATCCCGCCCGGACGCGGAAACATGGCTTTTCACTCGCGCCGAAACCGTCTGTCAGTTTTCCCAAGCCGGGATTGCCGGATGTTCGCCGAGCGCTGAGGGTGCCCATTGGACCATTTTCCATTTTCATATTCCCGTCAGGAAAAACAAAAAATTTAACCTCACATACATTCGCCTACCGGTCGCTACACCCAAAGTTAAAGTCCGAGGGGATAGTCCTCCCGAAAAGAAACGTGAGGAAAGTATTGCGCATTTTGCACTTCTCTAGAGTCTTGCGCAAATATTTTCATCACAGTATCTTTTTATCACAGTGATTTTCCTCACACTACCAGTCGTTACCATAGAAATATTGTTTTTGTTTGTTGATTTTTATTTCTCGTAAAGTCGAAACAGTTGGAAACCGTTCAAAGTCAGATAAGTTGGAATCTGTTGTAATGCCGGACAGTCAAATTGAGGGTAATTATTAATTTGGTAGCGTGTAACTTTCTTCAACGTTTAAAAATGGCTGATAATTTATTCCAGAGTCAAATCCTGCTTCCAAACAGAGCCAAAAAGGAATTTATTCTGTGACTTCCCAGCAGCGTTGATAACTCCTGTAAAGCTTTACCGGACATGTAACGGATTGACAAAAACAAGCTATTAGCTAATGACCACATCATTGCGTCTACCACTGGAAGCAGTCGGGATTTTAACAATTGTGTAAGATGATCATTTCCAACGTTGTTTTGAAATAAATGCTAATTCATCAACAATAGTTTATTTATGGCGTTTACATAAACGAGCTGAAAGAAACAGATGGTCACGGCCAATATTTATGGTTCTTGAGAAAGGCATCGATCTTTCATGGCATGGATCTTCTAGACGGCGGAGGGGTAGTTTGGGTAGAAAGATCATGATTTTCGTCTTCAATAGATTAGGAGGTTCCTGAAGCCAGAATCAGTCGTAATTGTCTTCTTACACCTAGTATCTTGCCATTCCTGGGACTACCCGGACTTGACATGTTCGCAGCAATTGTCCGAAAAAATCATGGCCTCGAGCCGTGAGAAAAATGGTACCATTTACGGACTCAGCGAAGACAGCTCCAAATGGCCGATAGAATTATGCCCTCGAGCTCATTAGAAAAAAATAACCCAAGAAACAAGAAAAATAATAAAGTTTCAAATACGAGATTCGAGCCAGGAACCTTTAAAAGACAATCTCAATGACTTAGCTGCCTCGGCTACCACAGCTTGGTGACTAGATTTTTTTTTTTTTTTTTTTAAAGTGCCCACCCGCAGTTGCTACTCCGTTATTGACCAGGACCTCCAGAAGTTACATCCACGAGCCGTGGAAGATAAGTGGGTGCTATCTTTCCTCGCTTCGCAACTTCTCAAAGGCCCCTATCATGCTGATCAATACCGGCGCCGGCCACGACCAGTGGTAGGGTCACGGGGAAGTGGATGGGAATGTTAGTCCGATACTTGAGTGATAGAGACCGCCCAATCGACTGCTTCTCCGACAAAGTATCACATGAGTTTTGAGGGGGTTAGTAGATGGGTATGAGGTCAGGATTCACGAGTGGCAGTGATGTGACCATGAGCATTTTGTTTATCGGTTGAAATTTTAAATCTTAGGCAGCCGGCTGCGGAAAGATAAATAATTGATTATTTAAAAAGTTTGTTTTAATCGAACGCGTGCCAACCGAGCGGTAGTGCTATGGGCTGGACTTATCAGTATATTTTTACTGTTGGTACAATTAAGATAACGCGAGCAAATGTCAAAAATAGTAGATGAGTTAATACTAAAGCTGCCAGTTGGAATAAATTATTACGATCAACGAATATAAACGAAAAGAAAACAGGACACCACGTAACCGTTTGTAATGAAATTAAAACAATAGCTTAAACGAACTTAACCGTCGGCGTGCCTTCCTATCAACGATGATAAAAGAAGGGCTTATAAATTTAAAATATAAAAAAACTCCAAAAAACACGTTGCATAGTAACCGCGAAGTCCCGCTACTCACAATCGAATCCGAAAGATAGCTATCTAGAATTTTAAATATAGTATTAATTCGACCACGATCCTCCAGAAATTCTTCGTCGGCGTGCCTTCCGATCAACGGTGATGTAAGAAGGGCTTTATTCATTAAAATGATTTTATATCATAAGCCTTAAAACATATTCGTCGGCGTGCCTTCCGATCATCGATGATATAGAAAGGACTTAATCCAGCAATACGACTTGCTTGTCTCGAAAAAAAAAAAGAATTCAGATCGTTTCTATCGAAAACTACGTAAAGAGAACAAAAATAAACTCATTGGCCAACGAACGCGAACTAAAAATAAAGAAAAAAGAAGAAGAAGAAGACCAATCACCCCATGCACACAAACAGCGTCACAAAAGAGATGAAAACAACACGAATCAGAAGAAATCCAATCACCCCATGTACACAAATAGCGACACAAAAGAGACGGAAAATAACACAAAAAACAGGACTGAGCGTCCACACAGGCACCGCACTACTGATGCCATTATTTAATTATAATGACCAATCACCCCATGCACTCGAACAGCGACACAAAAGAGACGGAAAATAACACGAAAAAACAGGACTGAGCGTCCACACAGGCACCGCACTACTGATGCCATTATTTAATTATAATGACCAATCACCCCATGCACTCGAACAGCGACACAAAAGAGACGGAAAATAACACGAAAAAACAGGACTGAGCGTCCACACAGGCACCGCACTACTGATGCCATTATTTAATTATAATGACCAATCACCCCATGCACTCGAACAGCGACACAAAAGAGACGGAAAATAACACGAAAAAACAGGACTGAGCGTCCACACAGGCACCGCACTACTGATGCCATTATTTAATTATAATGACCAATCACCCCATGCACTCGAACAGCGACACAAAAGAGACGGAAAATAACACGAAAAAACAGGACTGAGCGTCCACACAGGCACCGCACTACTGATGCCATTATTTAATTATAATGACCAATCACCCCATGCACTCGAACAGCGACACAAAAGAGATGGAAAATAACACGAAAAAACAGGACTGCGCGTCCACACAGGCACCGCACTACTGAGGCCATTATTTAATTATAATGACCAATCACCCCATACACTCGAACAGCGACACAAAAGAGATGGAAAATAACACGAAAAAACAGGACTGAGCGTCCACACAGGCACCGCACTACTGATGCCATTATTTAATTATAATGACCAATCACCCCATGCACTCGAACAGCGACACAAAAGAGACGGAAAATAACACGAAAAAACAGGACTGAGCGTCCACACAGGCACCGCACTACTGATGCCATTATTTAATTATAATGACCAATCACCCCATGCACTCGAACAGCGACACAAAAGAGACGGAAAATAACACGAAAAAACAGGACTGAGCGTCCACACAGGCACCGCACTACTGATGCCATTATTTAATTATAATGACCAATCACCCCATGCACTCGAACAGCGACACAAAAGAGACGGAAAATAACACGAAAAAACAGGACTGAGCGTCCACACAGGCACCGCACTACTCCACAGCTTGGTGACTAGATTTAGGCCAGAAGTCGATGCATTACACTTGTTTAGTGTTGATGGTGTGATGGAAAATCATTTTGCCAACTGTGATGAAAATAATCCCGCAGCACTCTACTGAGGTGCAAAGTGCGCAAAGTTGACAGTTCTCAGTCCTGCAAAGCAGTGTGATGAAAAAATCTAGGCCTAGCACGATTGACACAAAACTCTAGGAATTGGTGCAAGGCGCAATACTATTTTGCGTGAGTAAAGACCTCTCGCGTGTTCATTCGTTCATTGAAACAGTTCATCCTATTGAGTGGCTCATATGGACAAATGACCGCCAATTAGTCACCGAACCAGGGTGGCCCATACGGCAAAGGCACGGTTCAATAAGCCGAAGGTCTTGGGTTCGAGTCTCGGTACCGGTACTTTTTTTTTTTTGATAGATGAACTTTTTTAGAAATTGAACCCATGAGTAAAGTACTATCGGTTATTTCGGGATTTATCCTCGCCGTCCGCACACAGTACCATTTTACTACCAAATCGTGATCTTTAACCTCTCGTATGCCGCTGCCCAGTTCTGGGTGTATAATGTTCGGAATTAAACCCCAGGAAATAATTCCCACCAGTTGGTCCGTCGCCGCCCGGATGGCCCTGGAAAACTTTTCCAACTAACGAGAGATCCGATTATGATTTCCGCCTTTTTCGAGAAAGCGAACGGACGCCCTCCTGGGAGTGCGAGTCTAAAATCCACTTCCGAGTGACCAGACCGCCGGTGCCTCCGCTAGGGAACCTGTTTTGCCACATCATCATCATCGCGATAATCGGCGGAGAAGTCGACTTTGTCGTCGTCCTTCGCAGCTTTGATCTAGTAGGGTGGCCTAGAAGGGTGACAGAAAAAATAACATGTTTTGTTTTGTAAAAACGTATAAAGATTCCTCGAATTCATAAAATAAACTGAATTGGCCATTGGAAACATGTTTCGAAACTGCAGCGGGAGATTGGCCAGGAAGATCCAGAAAATTTGACGTGTTGCATGTCAATCGTCATTTTTTAATAGAGTAGCCTACTGTGAGCGTGCAATAGCCTGTCCCATTTCGAGGTCATAAAAGGCTCATTGAGTTTTAGTGAGAAAAAAGGGCAAATTAAAAAAAAAACGGAATTCACAAGCAAGCCCTACTAACCCACGCTGTTGCAAGGATATTGCTAAAAGGCCAGGGTACACGAAAAGAAAATCAATCCTCAAAACCGTGAATTGAGTTTATGAATGTGAGAATCGCGAAGTAATACGTTCTCATTTGCAAGTGCAAATGCACCATACTCGTGAATAAATTTCTTCGTGATTCTCACATTCTTGATCCCTGAATAAAACCCCATCATTCAATGACAGAACTAGCCTTATTAAATCTTTTCATGTATTGATTCCAATCGATTTTCGAAAAAAAAATAAAAAATGCTTTTTCAGTAAATCGAAAAGAGGGTGTAAGAATTTTATTATTTTTCTTGTCAAAGAAAAAATGGACCTAGCATTATTATTTATCATTTAGGAAGTGAGTACATAGAATTCCTCGACATGACATCAAAATGGGACAGGCTACACGGAGAAAAAAGAGTTCCCAAAATCGTGAACAAGCGTTCGTGAAATTGGGAACCACGAGCAAAGTGTTCAAATTCCATGATACGTTTTTGAAAATCGTACCATGACATTTGAACACTTTGTTCGTGGTTCTCAATTTCATGAACGCTTGTTCACGATTTTTGGAACTCTTTTTTCTCCGTGTAGTGTGCAATAAGGCTGGTACAAATTTTATTTAAAGTTTTCGATGTTTAGTATCGCAAAAAGGTTTTTTTTGCATTTTTTTTTTTGTTAATTCTTACTTTTTTGAAAACTAATGATTGCAAAAAAAACTGAACTATTGTAAAATGAATTTTTAAACACTTTTTGCATTCCAATGTTGGGACTGTGGCTTGTTATTTCAATTTTCCTATTATTTTTTTTTTGCGTTGAAGTCATATTTAGCACATTTGGGCTCGATTAAAAATATTTAATTTTTTTGTGAATTTTTGATGTACAGTCCCGCTAAAATTTATTTTTCTCAATAAAAAATCGTCAATACTTGATATTTCGGAAACAGATGATTGCAAAACAACTGGATTGGTGTATAATGCATTCTTCAACACATTTATCATTCAAATGTTTCCACCTCAGTGCCCATCTTCATCCATATCTGAAAAAAAAATATTTTCAAATATCTGAGAAAATTCCTTCAATTTTCTTTTTTTGATATTGTCGATTTAATCTTTAGTAACTACACAGAAAAAAAATGATGGTAATATTCATCAGAAAAGCGACCGGCCCGTGGCTTAATGGCTACGGCTCCCGCCTCATAAGCGGAAGGTTCCGGGTTCGATTCCCGACCGGTCTCCTTGAAATTATTCGACTATAATTGAACTTTGAATATGAACAAAAAACGCATGGAACCAGGTGGGATTCGAACTCACACCTTTGGATTGGTAGTCAGATGCTCTAGCCACTCGGCCACCGAGAGGTTTGACACATCTTGAGTGAATTAATCCGTAGTGGTGAAATAATGTCACAAGGTCATTAACTATATAATACAACAATCCCTTTCCCAACGATTCCCCTACACACACCACACACCATATTCTATAAATAACTCGAAGTGGTTGGTACGGTATGTCCCCACTTCTTCTTCTTCCCCTGATGATTCCATGAAATGTGGGTTCCGTTCATAGAATCTGTCTCTTGCGGTTAATGCAACGCAGTAGGCCGGGCCGCTTTAGTGAGTGTAATACACTTCGGGGTTTCTCGAAAGTACTGCAATCATTAATAATGACAAGAAGGAACTTGAGGCGTAATCTAACCATAAGTTCTTCCCGGATGCTTTCTTCGGACTGGCTGCGCTTGTGTTCGATTAGATTAGATTAGATTAGATGGTAATATTCATCAGGAAATGATGACAGATTTTGTGTCAAAAAATGATTAATTTTACCTCAGAAAATGATAAATTTTCATTAGTTTTTGATGAATATTCACATTTTTACACATTTTTTAAGTAATTTTACACAAAAAGAGGTAAAATTCAACCAACCTGATTGTCAACCTTCCAAAATTCAACTTTTTTTTTCTGTGTAAGAAAAGGCCTTTTAAAGAATGGAAACAACGAAAATGTAGTATTCCTAAGTGCTACCCAAGAGGCCATCATTTTTCAATCGAAGATATCTCGGAAACTTTTGATCCGAATTTCAAAAAAAAAATATTTTCAAAATTTTTAAATCACGAAAAATGTTTTAAAATCACTTTTTTGAAATGTTAGTCATCCGAAAATCCCTTCAAATGTTCCCTTCTAAAATAAAGAAACAAACGAGATAGTGCGTCTCATCATACAAATCTTTTAAAGAAAAAAATCCCCTTATTCTAGCAATACACGAGCCAAAACAAACGTTCAAAGGGTAATTATTATACAAAATTTGCTGAACTTCCCGTAAAAAATACACACGATTAATTTTTAAGGGGTTAAAACATCGAACAACTGGAAAAAAATGCTTAAAGTCGTCAGAAAAATTTCGTAAATTCTAATAACTCGTGAAGATACAAACTCCTTGGGTAATTCTCTACCAACTCACACGAGATCGGGAAAAGTTGCCCCGACCCCTCTTCGATTTGCGTGAAACTTTGTCCTAAGGGGTAACTTTTGTCCCTGATCACGAATCCGAGGTCCGTTTTTTGATATCTCGTGACGGAGGGGCGGTACGACCCTTTCCATTTTTGAACATGCGAAAAAAGAGGTGTTTTTCAATAATTTTCAGCCTGAAACGGTGATGAGATAGAAATTTGGTGTCAAAGGAACTTTTATGTAAAATTAGACGCCTGATTTGATGGCGTACTCAGAATTCCGAAAAAACGTATTTTTAATCGAAAAAAACACTGAAAAAAGTTTAAAAATTCTCCCATTTTCCGTTAGTCGACTCTAAAAAGTTTTGGAGCATGTCATTTAATAGGAAATTTAATGTACTTTTCGAATCTACATTGACTCAGAAGGGTTATTTTTTCATTTAGAACAAAATTTTTCATTTTAAAATTGCGTGTTTTTCTAACTTTGCAGGGTTATTTTTTAGAGTATAACAATGTTCTACAAAAATGTAGAGCAGAAAATAACAAAAATTTTGATATATAGACATAAGGGGTTTGCTCATAAACATCACGAGTTATCGCGATTTTACGAAAAAAAGTTTTGAAAAAGTAACTTTTTGCGTTTCTCTTTGTTTCGTCGTCCGTGTCTGTCGCGGGTGATCATGAACGGCCATGATCAACGACGACCAATTTTTTCAAAACTTTTTTTTCGTAAAATCGCAATAACTCGTGATGTTTATAAGCAAACTCCTTATGTCAATATATTAACATTTTTGTAATTGTCTGTTCTACAACTTTGTAGAACATTGTTACACTCTAAAAAATAACCCTGCAAAGTTAGAAAAAACACGAAATTTTAAAATGAAAAATTTTGTTCTAAATGAAAAAATGACCCTTCTAGATCAATGCAGATTCAAAAAGAACATTAAATTTCCCATAAAATGACATGTTCCAATTTTTTTTACAGTCGTGTAACGGAAAATGGAAGAATTTTTAAAACTTTTTTAGTGTTTTTTTCGATGAAAAATACGTTTTTTCGGAATTCTGAGTACGCCATCAAATCGGGCGTCTAATTTTACATAAAAGTCCCTTTGACACCAAATTTATATCTCATCACCGTTTCAGGCTGCAAATTATTGAAAAACACCTCTTTTTTGGCATGTTCAAAAATTGAAGGGGTCGTACCGCCCCTCCGTCACGAGATATCAAAAAACGGACCTCGGATTCGTGATCAGGGACAAAAGTTACCCCTTAGGTTAAAGTTTCACGCAAATCGAAGAGGGGTCGGGGCAACTGCTGTGTGAGTTGGCGGAGAATTACCCCCTTATGTTCATACATCAACAATTTTGTTTTTTGTCTGCTCTACAACTTTGTTGAACATTGCTAAACTCTTTGAAGGAACCCTGCAAAGTTACAGAAACACGAAATTTAATAATTAAATTGTTTGTCTTAAATGGAAAATTTACCTCTCTGGGTTATTGCAGCTTCAAAACGAACATTAAATTTCCCATAAAATGACAACTCGATTATTGACAGTTAATTATTCCCCCCTCCCTATACAAAAAATCTGCAAAAAATTGGGAGGCAAACAAATTAATGCTGATAATTGAAATTTTCATTTAAAAACCTTGTAAAACCAATTGTAATTTGATACAAGTTGTTTACGGTTAATCAAATAGGGCATATCAAGACATTTTGCAAATTTTGAATTTTGGGACCTATCGAAAAAAAAATATAACTAACAAAAAAAACAGGAATGTTTGATAGTAAAAAAATGGAATGTTTGATAGTAAAAAATGGAATGTTTGATAGTAGCCTAACTGTAATCAGGGTTGCCAGATTGTCAAATAAATTTGGAAATGCCAGCTTGGAAATGTCAACAGAATAAAAAAGACAAATTTTGAAGTAATTTTTAATCAAAATATTCGAACAAAAAAGCATAAGCATAAGCATAGGTGCCCACTAGCGTGGCTCACGGATATATGAAAAAGACAAAAGTGTTCAATTTCGAACGCCTCGCCCGGAATTTTGTAGCATTATAGCCTCAGAAGCTAGCCTGAAATTTTGAGCGCATTTGGTTAATGATAAGTAGTTCCACTTTTGACCTGAAGTTATTAAGAAATTCCAATAAATTTAATTTATTTATTTTCAACTTTTTAACTCTTCTTCGAGAAAGTTTTCCTATGCCCTATGAATTTTTCTCAAAATAGAGGTTTCTTATAGGTTTTGATCCGGGGAATAACTTTGTAGAACATCATAAAGCGCTAGAAATTAATCCCGGAAAGATACAGGCAAATTTTTAGAGCACGTTAAATTTGTTTTCCAAACTCCAAAAAATATCCTGTATCTTTTCGGGATTAATCCCTAGCGCTTTGCGATGTTCTACAGAATTGTTCCCCGGATCAAAACCTATAAGAAACTTGAGAATAGGAAAATTTGATTGGGTTTTGGGAAATTTTCTCTAAGAAGAGGTTAAAAGTGAAAATTTCCCATACTCAATTTTTAGAAGTTCCATACTAACTTCAGGCCAATGGTGGAAGTACTAAACCTTAACCTAATGCGCTCAAAATTTCAGGCTATGTTCTGGGGCCATATTGCTACAAAATTCCGGGCGAGGCGTTCGAAATTGAACACTTTTGTCTTTTTCATATATCCGTGAGCCACGCTAGTGCCCACCCGCAGTTGCTACTCCGTTATTGACCAGGACCTCCAGAAGTTACATCCACGAGCCGTGGAAGATGAGTGGGTGCTATCTTTACTCGCTTCGCAACTTCTCAAAGGCCCCTATCATGCTGATCAATACCGGCGCCGGCCACGACCAGTGGTAGGGTCACGGGGAAGTGGATGGGAATGTTAGTCCGATACTTGAGTGAGACCGCCCAATCGACTGCTTCTCCGACAAAGTATCACATGAGTTTTGAGGGGGTTAGTAGATGGGTATGAGGTCAGGATTCACGAGTGGCAGTGATGTAACCATGAGCATTTTGTTTATCGGTTGAAATTTTTTAAATCTTAGGCAGCCGGCTGCGGAAAGATAGATAATTGATTAATTAAAATGGTTTATTTTTATCGTACGCGTGCCAGCCGAGCAGTAATGCTATGGGCTGGACTTATCAGTATATTTTTACTGTTTTTACAATTTAGATAACGCGAGCAAATTTCAAAAATAGTAAATAAATGACGCTTTACTCTTCATAAAATCGATAGATTGATGAATTAATACTAAAACTGAAAGTTGGAATAAATTTGTACGATCATTTACGACGAAAATTATCGCGAAAAAACCGGACTGTGCGTCCCAAGAAGCACTGCACTTATGAAGGCATTATTCAATTATTATGATCAATCACCCCATGCACACAAACAGCGACACAAAAGAGACGAAAATTATCGCGAAAAAACAGGACTGCGCGTCCAAAGAAGCACGGCACTTATCATTAATCAAAATATTCGAACAAAAAACAAAATACTTCAATATAGGTTACGTTGAAAAAAATGAGTCAAAAATGAATTTTAGTTGACGGGTTCCAAATATTTTTCAAACGAAATTGTCACCTCCACCTCTCCCTCAGAAGCAAAATGTGTATCTTTGAACTAAAAAACAGGGCAATATATTTAATGATCATAACGAGTACAATACAATGATTGAATTTAATTCGAATACCATCTATTTTTTCTTAAATTTTCTTTAAACTAAAAAAATCCAAGTTTTAAAAACCCGAGCAGACGGAAATAACTTGGGAATAACATTTTTTGATATTTGAAAATACTAGGCCAATAACATTTTATGTTATTTATAAAAAGATTTGTTGTTCTTCGATATGATTTTTTTGTTATTGGATTGTTATTGTAATAACAGATTCATATCATTTTTAGTTATTCTTCGAACAAATCTTTGTTATTATTATCAATTCAATTCATTTTATTTACCGCAATAACAATTTTACAATTTGTGTGAAAAACTGGTTCATAGAGATTTGGTGTTCCTTGCAACAATTTCCTTTTCAATAACCGTTTGGTAACAGAAGGTTCTTCAAATACAATTAAACAAAAACTAGGGAAAATTGGGCCAAAAAACCTAGTGAGATCGAAACTTGGGATCTTTGTTATTATTTTTTGTTATTTTAACAACTAATCCGATTATCCCAATAGCAATTCTAGAGTTTTACTAATTTTTTTTGAGTAGGTCCTATAAACATATGAAACACAATAGCTTATAGGACCTTTTCAAAACAAACGCAAGAAATGGCGGTATTCTTCCATAACTAAAAATGTTATTCCCCAGTTGTTTTGGCTTTTAACCAAAATCAGACCAATGACAAATTTTGTTATGATAACATAAACTGTTATTAAACTCTTATGCAAAAATTGATTTTTCAAGAAGATTCCATAATACTTTCTGTTATTTTAACAGTATTTGTTATTAAAATGACATGAATTTTGTTATTACCGTCTGCCCGGGAAAGCCAAGTTACAAAATAATTATACTGACACATTATTTAATCTTGGGCCACCCCAACGCCAAGCCGACTTCCAAGGAGGTGCCCGCACGTTCATCCACTCACTCACTCTCATCGACCACACCAAACACCCTCTCATAAATACAAATTGCCTTATTTAGCATTTGCAATTCGGTGCATTTCCATAATCCCTTATGAAATATAAATTAAATAAAGCACGCCGGAGTTGGTCTTCCGTGCACAGAGAATCGGCCCGGTCTAAGCGCGAGGATCCCTCGCAAAAAGGCAGTTTCGTGGTGGCTTAAGAGTGTGTCCGGAAGAAGCCAAGGTTAAGGGGAAGCATTGCCAACCTGGCCGTGAACTCGGCCTTCTCATGGCGTTTTACCCTCTTAAGATAGGATAATTAAATTCGAACTCATCGCTAATGCTGCTACGAGGACCTCTTGACCTGAAAGTGGTCCGCTTTATGAAGGGTGGTCAACATTAGTGTGGGGGGTACTGCTACCCAGATATGATATGTTAGAATTTTTACTGATAGCTGACAATAGAACTGAAAAGAACAACAATTTTCCTTCGAATTCTGAACAAAGCGTTGACTTCCATTTAAAAGACATTTAAAGAATTACAATAACATTAGAAAAACTAATGTTACAAATTAAAACAAATCGTCTATCATATTTATCGTTCAACAATTGAAATACAATATTAAAATCTTTGAATCAAGCTCAAACAAAACCAATGAAATTAAAACTTGAAAAAATTAAATATTTAATTGTTTTAAATGTAAAATGAATAGTTCATATTTAATGATAAAACAAAGCTACATACCAATACAATATTCAAATCTGGATTCAAATAGTCCTAGAAAACGCCATTAATATTGCGGATCAACCCAACCCAACCGATGTCTGTTGAAAACATAACAATTCAATTTCACCAAGTTCCGTCACAAACAGTCCCTAAACGAAGTTTATCTTTTCCAGCAACAGCAACAGCAATCAACCAACCCTTCGACATCCGCAGTTTTTTTTTTCGGGCAAACGGATTACGTTTTTATTACATCCTGCCGTGCGCGCACGAACAATTCCGTGCCTTGGCGGTTTTAAATGCCAGCCCCAGCAACAACTTATCACGACGGATAGAACCTTGCCTTAAAACCGTGTTTTTCTCATCAAATCCCTCCCCCGACCGTCCGGAAATCCTCCGCGCAAATATCAATCTCCAGGAATATCAACGGGCTAAATTGAAAGTTTGTCACTGTTTACATTTCTTGCGCATTTTTTTTTTATCAAATTTTCCCTTTTTAAAACCCCATCCCCAATCGCCTAAAAGAAGAAGAAGTCCTTCGCGCGCAGAAACAGGAAGTTTGTCATTTTAAGAAAATCTGCGTCCCACCGGTTTGTGCCCTTTGCCTGTCGTTTTCCGCCGGAAAATAGAACGAGGGGAAATTGTGCGGAATCGAAGCACTGAATGGGTGGAAAAGAACGCGCGTCGTGATTTGGTGAGACAGCAAGAGTATTGTAATCACTGCTAAGAAGAAATTCAAATCTTGTGCCACGTGTATTGCTGGCGGATATCGATAGCTCGGGTACGGCTTAGGGATGTGTGTTATCTTTTTTTAATGCTACTTTATCTTACCTTTTTAACCTTCCCCACACAAAGTTGTTCTGTAACCAGATTGAAAGTGACCACGCATTGGCCTGACATCAGACAGTGTCAATTTTAAATTTTATGAAGTTTCTTACATATTTCGGAAGTGTCCAACGGTAACCGGTTCTGTAGTTGCCAGGTTGAGTCGGAAGTCGTCAACATCCAGGGCTGAGGAGGCGGGTGTCTTCTTCACCGACTCCTAATTCATCTCTGAATCAGGCTTCAGAAGTATCAGTATCACCGACTCCGAATCCGCACTCTGAATATTAAGCTTATCCGACTTCAACTCTCCAAAACATCCAACTCCACCCAAACCGACTCCTATAAAAATTTCCATTACAATGTTTTTGAAAATAAGTTCAGTTCAACTCCAACTCCAGACTCAAACTTCAATTAAAATGCATTATACACCTGTCCAGTTGCAATAATTAATTTCCTAGATTTCTAAGTATTGACGAACATTTTATTTTTGCGAGAAAAAAAGTTTTTGCGGTGCTGTACATTGTAATTTTATAAAAGTTCAAAACATTTTAAAACGAGCCCAAACATGCTAAATATGATTATCAATGCAGCAAAAGGCATTTTACATTATTCTAAGTTGATTAGACTGCTATTTCCATTGTTTTATGTATGTTTTTCGAAAAAAAAAATGCCCCGTGATTTTTCGGACCAATTTTGGTGGGGAGGGGGGCACATAAACTTTGAATATATATTAGGGTGCCCAGAATATGGGACTTTATCTCAAAACCTCGCTCCACAAGCTGAATATTGTTCCTTGATCTATTCTAGGACTCTGGACGAAATATGAGCAAAATCGGTCATCATTTACCCATTGATACTCGGAGGTGAAGTTTGTATGGGAAAAATCGAAAAAATGTATGGAAAATCCAAGTTTCTTACGGTTTGGTCTGCACGGTGCGCTACTTCCATCCGAATATTCCCAAAAGTGAGATTCTTAATGAAAATTTAATGCTCTACAACAGGGGTGCTCAAAGTTTTTGGATGCCGGGCCAAATTTTAAGCTCAAAAGAGCTTGCGGGCCGTACGTACAAAAAAGATTATTTAAAAAATTAAATTACATTATTTTTATTTTAATACTAAAAGTATTAAGTATTTGGGGAGATCGAAGTAATCTGGGAGCGTGAACAGACGTATATTTTTTCCGCTGTCATATTTTTGGAATTTGATTTTTTTTAAAACGTTCGATTTCAATTTTTAAACCGGAGTTCCTGTACAAATTTAATGGTGGTAGCGGTTGAGGTAGTGTCAGTGGAATATCAGAACCCAGATTTCAACTTCTTGTCGGCTTGATGCTCTTCATGGGGGTGACGATTATACGAACAAGAAGGCAGGATCAGCAACAGCTGGAGCACTTTATGGAGTGGTCATCATGCTCCTATTCCAATCTACCAATCCGGCCAGAAGTAGCAGACTAAATGCATCGTGTGGTGATCAGTACCAACTTGCGGCGTCCGATGCTTTTGCTGCCGGTCGAGCAGAACCAGGATTGCTGCTGGAAGAACTGAAACCTTGTTTGTTGCTGCCCGCTACTTTACTGTAGTCCTGTTCAAGTCCAGAAGTCTTAGAAGAATTACGATTCAAGTGGCACCCTGCTGGAGCTGTTGAATCTTGATTTGGTGAGATCTATCCATTTTATCTATCATTATTTGATTGTTTTTTTCCCCTTATTTTACATAATATTCTACTTATCAAATGATATATCCATATTATCCCTTTCCCACCTTCCCTTTCTCCTATCCTCATTTCCATTTACAGTTTTCCATCAGATTTGTTGATTTTATTGTTTATGGTATTTGAAAAATTTGTATTGAGTTGAAATTCATAGAAATTTTGAAGTTTAAAAGTTTGTTTTTAATTTCAAATTAGTGACATGAAATATGAACAATTTATGTAACGGCGGAATTTTATCTTTGATGTAACTAATGAAAAATCGTTGCAAAATTATTTTCCCACAATTAGGCCGATGCTGATATTCAAAAAAGTTTTTGTCCCTCCACTCTAGCCATGATCGAGTGAAGGCAGTAAAATTAAAATATGAAATTACAAGCCAGAATATCCACATCTCCATAAAAAAAATCGAAAATGTATTATACACCCAGCACAGTTGATTACCAATAATTTTTTTTTTTCGGAAGTTATTTTCGAGGAACATTGAAAATTCGACTTCAACGACTACGGAAGCAAAAAAAGCAGGAACAACATTTGAAAAGTGACCTTTAACGAAGAGTTCCTGTGTGTCCAGTTCCAGTTCCTGCCACATAAGATCAAGCAGATTCAAAACAAAAATTCAAGAAAAATGAAGATTCGAGTGGAACATAACGAGACGATTAGGATTGAGCCGTTTTAGAAGGATTCGTGTTTTTGGTGAGAGCTTTCCATTTTTAAATTTCAAATAACCCTTACATCCACTCTAACATTCAAACATTTCACTGAAGACAACTACGCCAACCATATTATATACGCGGTAGGGTGTTCCCTTGGTCGTTCGCTGTGAGTTGTGGATTGCCTGCTTCTCTAATGAAGGTTCGACTGAGGGGGCATGCTTACTAATTTCTCGTCGCTCCATACCCTCAGTGACGTGATGGGATCAAGGGCGTCTATGCGAAGTGTCCCTACACCCGCTACAAATTTCTGGCGCTTGGGGAGGGAAGAGGAAAACCATTTTGATATATGCGCCGGTATTTGTAGCACTAAAATTCGTGCAAAAAAACTTATGCACGTGGGTGTACAGATTACGGAGTAAAAGATGATCGAATTGTTCACCTAGCGCTCACATGTGTTCCAGGACCAAGTTGCCTGCGGGTATGGGGATCATACATACATACATACATACATACATAGCACAGTTGATTACAAATAATTATTTTCCAAAAATGGGGATTCGACAAAAAAAGCATTTCAAAGTAAAATTCAAATTAGTTTTGAATAAACCCAAACATGCTCAAAAATTTTCTTAAATTTTCATTGAAATTTTGAAGTTTTTTTTTAATATCATTGGTCCTTTATTTTTCGAGCTGATTTTGAAGGATGTGGGAGAGTTGGACTGAAAAAGCTTTGTAAAATTTTGGAACGGCCTAATTTCTCCAATTGGGTCCTAAAATGAAGCTTAGATTGCTGATATTATTGTTTACAGCGATAAAGCTTATTTTTCTGAGTACCCTTTGTACGACCACAAAGAGTTTAAAATGGATTTTTAAATCAATTTGGAAAAATTAACCTCGCGGTCCTTCTTGACAGAAAAGCTCATACTTGACAGCTCGTTCCAAGGGGACAATAGTTGATCGATCGAAAAAATGTTGTCTTGTCAAAAAAAAACTTTGCATTAAAATGAAAAAAAGTGATCAGAAATGGTTTTTAATCGTGTTTTTTACCGTTGTACATAAAAATTGTCATAGGGCTTTAGTACCCAATTTCAATATTTTGTCTGCCTGAATCAGATGGTAATCAATCAGATTCGTTATCAATTCGTAATGAATTTGAATCCCGAATAAAAATATTTTTGAACAAAATATTTTTGTCGTAAAATGGGGATCAAAATATGGATAAATCATTTGGTTTATATCAGCAAAAAATAGAAAAAAAAACAGTTTTAAATAAAATTTAATTTGAAAAATTATAACTCACTACAAATGGTCAACGGGCCATTTTACATGATCATTCAAAATGGGTCCGCGGGCCACAAAAAATCACCTCACGGGCCATGTTTGGCCCGCGGGCCATACTTTGGTCACCTCTGCTCTACAACTTTGTAGAACATACCAAAGCTGTAAAACTCGATCCTGAAAAGTTATTAGCGATTTAAAAAAGTCATTTTTGTATGAAAAACATTTTTTACACCAACTTTAGGCTCGGGTATCAATGGGTTAATCTCATCCAATGTCGCTCAAAATTTACACAGATGCTTAAAATAACCCAAAAAACCGTTTTCCGCTTGTGGAGCAGGGGGTCATTTTTTCTGGGCACCCTAATATATATGCAACGGCCTTAAATTAAAAGCATAGCATAGCATAGCATTGGTGTCTACCCGTAGTTGCTACTCTGTTATTGACCAGGACCTCCAAGAATTGCTCCGTGGACCACAGATGAAGAGTAGGAACCAATCATCACCACTTCGCAACTTTCAAATGTCCCTATCATCCTATCATGCTGGTCAATCACAGCGCCGGCCACGACCAGTGGACGGGGAAGTGGATGGGAATTTTAGTCCGATACTTGAGTGATGAAGACCGCTAAATCGGTTGCGTCTTCGACAAAGTATCAAGTGAGGTTTGAGGGGGTTAGTAAGATGGGTGTGAAGCCAGGATTCACCGTGGTAAGTGATGCGGCCGGTCAAAGTTATTTAATTATTCGTATGTGTTCATCTTGAAAGCTTTAAAATTCGGTTCACCAAGCTTTTTGTAGTGAATTCTGGTCGTGTTGAAAGTTCAATAGGGGAGAAAATCGTGACGTCAGAAATGAGCTCAAATCACTCAAAGTTCATTTTGTGAGTGACTTTAACATTTTGGCCTAGTTTGATAGCTACCTTGTCCCCAGTTTTCTGTTGGAGAGAAAAGGAGGCAAATACTTTATGAAACTCATACCTGTCCAAATTCCTAGCCTCAAAATTATGTCGCGAGTTGCTTTTCTCCTCTATATTCGCCTAACGAGTATGCAACCAGTAAAGCTCTTGAATTCAACTTTGCATTCAATATTGCATTTGCCCTGTTCTGAAGTTCACAGATTCCAATCAAGTTTCTTGGATTCTTATAGCATTCTTAATCCATCTAGTCAACCAAGCCTCGATGGTCTGGTGGTTAGCATTCTTGTCTGCTGACCCAAAGGACGAGGGATCGAACCCCGCCGCGAGCTAGTGAATTTTTCGTTCATATTCAAGTGTTCAGAATTCCTTCTTTCCATAATTTCTCGATAGGAGCAGATGAGAATCGAACCCATTAACCTTCCGCTTACAAAGCGAACAGCGTAACCATTCAGCCACGCTTACCCCTCTATGCAACGGCCTTAAATTAAAAGGAAAAAAATGCAGATTTTTTAATCATTTTTTATTTTTCACAAAAAAACAATTTCCTATAATTTTTTTTTTATTTTTGAAATTTGTTGATGTGTTTAAGGAAACAAAAACGCGCAATTTTTTAGCCACTCAGAAGCCGCTGAGTTATGATCTTTTGGAAAAAAATGGTTATGATCTTTTTGGAAAAAATAAAAATAGAAAAGAAAATAAAGTTTTCTAAGTCTCATCCAAACATTCCCACATTTTCTAATGCCAATATCTTAGCAATTCAAGAGTTTTTTTTTTTTTTTTTGAAAGGTCCTATAAGTTATTGAGTTTGATATGTTTAAAAGACCTTTTCAAAAAAAAACTTTAGAATTAAATTTCGAAAAGATCATAAAATTTTACAAATGCTTCATTTTTATCATTGAAAATTAGACCATTTGTTATTGGAATCCGGTTCGGTGGTGTAGTGGTTAGCGTGGTAGCCTCTCACCCCAGTAAGGCCTGGGTACAATCCCAGACGGATCCGGTGGCAGTTTTCAAGACAAGATTTGCCTGATAAAGTGGATTGCTTTCCTTTTTGCCTTTCTTACTAAAGAATGGGGTTTGCTTTTGGCTCCGACTCCAAATCAAGCTTCGTTCTCCAATCGTTTCTCGAGAAATATTCATTCGAAAAATCTGCAAAAAATCATGGACGATCGATTTTTGACGCCCGATCGTTTGACAATGACAGAATTGGTCTATCTCCAATATCCGAATTTTGGCGCTCAATTTACCGTAAAGCACGCGTGACGTCCGTGTAACCGGCTCCGTGGCTTAATGGTTACGGCTTCTGCCTCACAAGCAGAAGGTTCAGGGATCAAATCCCGGTCGGTACCTTTGAAATTTGGAATCAGTAATTTGAACTTTGACTATGAACAAAAACGAAAATGAATCAGGTGGGATTCGAACTCACACCTCTGGATTGGTGGTCTGAGACGCTAAGCAGTCAGCCATCAGAAGGTTTACACTCTTGCAGTGAATTGGTCCGTAGTGTTGAAACATGTTATCTTCTCATATTAAATACGCGCTGATCCTTGATTCGCCTGAGGGGATTGGAAGTCTAAATATAGATCGAGTTTCCTTCAGATGCTTGCTTCTATGTTTAGGCGGGGCCGAACAATGCCCAGCGACCTCGGAATTGGACCGCAAGAAGCTCTGTCATTCTGAAACGGGTCGTTGGAAGCAGCGCGAGGGCTATCACCACCTAATACCCGGGACTGAGATAAGTTGTATCAGCATTAGGCATATACAAAGTCTGATACAAATTATACTTTCCCATAACATCGCTACCGGTTAGCGGGTATTGGATTGGACACACACACACACAAGCACGCGTGACGTCCGTGTGTTGTAAAAAGTGCTCATTAGGGATTTAAGGGATTTAAGCTCTCTTTAGCGCATTTGATAGGGGATGTGCTGAACCTGAACTAGTTCCATACCAAATTTGAATTTATCAATTTTTTAAGGGGACTCGGAGAATGTTTTCACCTGATCAGGCGGTTTACAAATAAAAATTCGGTCGAAAATTTAAATATTGAAATCGTTTATTTATCCGAAAAATTGCATTTTTCGAGCCCTACATCCTCCCAAATTTGCAACCATGTCGGTAATGTGGTTCTTAATTTGCAACTTGTGGACTAATTTACTGTGAGGCAAAAAACCTCTAAAAAAGGTAAAAGTAAATTTTTCACCAAGTGCCAAAACTATTCCTTTGGCATTTTATCTATTTTTTTCTCCATATCATAATCTAGACCATAATTGAGGTTCTGAAACAAATTTGACCTCATTCGGATTAACCGTTCAGAATAGAATATTTCCATTTTTGCCTTTCTTACTAAAGAAAGGTATAGGGTTTGCTTTTGGCTCCGACTCCAAATCAAGCTTCGTTCTTCAATCGTTTCTCGAGAAATATTCATTCGAAAAATCTGCAAACAATCATGGACGATCGATTTTCGTCGCCTCGTCGACAAGTTGTCAAGTTGAGCTTCACATGCAGACGCGAGTAATGCCGGCGCGTGATGCTGGCGCGTATAGAGTTTTGACACTAGATTACCCCCTTTTTGTACAAGTTGCCCTATCGATTGCTCGTTCATCACACATCGCCTATCATGAAATCATGATTATCTATGCTAAGCTTCAGTGAACGCAAACACGAAGCAAGCAGCTATCCGTTCTGAAGCCCCATGCTCATTCCGTTGCCTTTCTTTTTTTTCTTGCTCATACTCTGATCGATCTCTGAGCGAATGAATTTCTGGTGAACGTCCAAGCTTCCTATGCGACATTGACAACGCACATCGCGGGTTTGGTTTTCTAGCTTTGGTACGAGTCTTTTTGTGTGTTAGTATTTTAGTTCATCGTACCAGCGCACCAAGGCACGCGTCGGCTCGTCGGCAATGACCCAGCGTATGAGCCAAGGTGGTTCACTCGGTACGTTTGCGTTTGTCGTAGTGATCGTCTCACCGAGCGCTCAGTCGCAGTATGCTTCCCAATCTAATCTAATCTAATCTAACCCTATCGCAGCCAGTCTTTCGAGGGCATCCTGGAAAATGCCTTAGGTTGATTAACGCCTAGCATCCTCTTGTCATTATTAACATTTGCAGTGCCCCATTGCAATAGATTCACGGAGAGATCGGCCAGGGCAAATCTAAGAAAATCTTGGTTAATTTAACTAAAAGTATGGGTTAATTTTTTACACAGCTTTTTTTCAACAATCGATTGTTGATTTTGTTAACCCGAAATTGCTGACCACCAGTAGCTAAAATTAACTTTAAAAATAGTTAGAATTGCCATTTTGTTGGTTAATGGCCAAAAAAAAATCTAGCAGTTGACTGCTAGAATATTTTTTTCAGAAAATTAATTATTTTTTTTTTGTTTTCGGCTAAAATATTGTGGGATATTCTGTAAAAATACAGACTGGCCCATATTTTTCAACTATTTTTTAACATTTTTTTTCGTTGTATCAACTGAAATATTTTTGCATGCAGCAAATTATTAGTGGTTTATAACAAAACATTTCTTAATTAAACATAATTTCTATTAGTGTCTATATATATTTTCTTTAATTATTAATCGATACAGGCTGGGCTGAATTTCTAGCTATATTTTTAACTAATGTCTTACTTGAATACATTTTACATTTCCATTCGTACATGTAGTCAATAATTAGCTGTTGTAAGCAATATTTTTATTGAATTTGCATTAAATTTTTATAATAATGCCTCACAAATTAATTTGTTGTCCTTGCACTTATATGTTTTTTATTTTATTATTATTATAAAACATGTTAAAATTGATTAATGTTTAAAAAAAATATATTAAAAAAAGCATTTTACAAATTTTGTTAAACATATTTAAAAATGATGTTTAATTTCTCGTGAATTCCTTAATAGTAGAAACCGAGCAAAATTTTCACCAAGTTTTTAGCTTTTTATTATGTTGTATATAATTAAGTGTTGTATTCACTTACCATCACTGTGAAATCATCCGATAAGTCGTCATCATCTACAACGGTCTCATGTTTAGTTATTTTTCTTGTGGTTGGACACAGAATTTACACCAAAGCGAACCTTTTGCTGCAAATAGACATATGAAATTTATTATTAATTTAATAAAAAAAAAATCCTAATTTCGGCTCTAAACTGATAAAAGGAACGTAAATAAATATAATTATTATGAGGAAACAAGAAATATCAATAATGCTACTAACCAAGCTTGCATTAATTTAACAACTACTTTTGGCAACACACTTTTATTGCATTTTTTCAATTTATTCAACGTACTCCGATTCCTGAAAACAATATTTTGAGTTTTACTTACCAGTTTATTGAGCAGTCTTCTTTCAACAGCATTTTTAAAATATTAATATCTTCTTTTGTATATCTTTTATAAATTTTATTTTTTAGACATTTCCCATCATTCAATTTTTATTTTGATATCTTGTGTACGCATTTCCATGTATTTTATGGTTGATGATTCTGAAAAAATATTTTTTATTAAAATTGTATCCATCGTAAGCACGAAGGTTTTTTATGATTCAGTTTTCTAATTAAAATCACAATAGATAAATTGTTGTGTAAAATTAAACCCATACTTACTTAGATTAACCAACATTTGGTAAATTTGCCCGTGCAAGTATTGTCGTGCAAGAGTTGGCCCGCCTCTTCCTTGCACTGCCCCTCTCTTTCCTCCAAACATTATCATAAAGTCCTCTCGCATCAGAGGTCCCCATTGCGAATATCCTCGTCTTGCTCTTCATAGTTTATCACCTGCAAAGAAATCATCAACAAACTTACTCACCAATTGTACCTCCACAGTTGCAGCAGTGTGCACTTCGATTTGCCACTTCAACTTAGCCAAATATTGTGATTTTCACCATTCACATCCTCTTACTTCACAATTAACAACACAAACTCAACCAATCGACCGCTCTCGTTCGAATCCTGACTTCAAATGACAGACGTAAACAAACCCAAGTTCATCTTCTAAATATTCAACCAATTGAAAATTATATTCAACCAACAAAATTTTTAATTTTCCCATAACCAAAGCTAACAGCAGAGCACGTTCATTCGAGTTCTGGAAATCTGTTTGCTTTTTGCCTTTAGCATTTTCAACTAACAGGTTATTCAATTAATACTGAATTTTAGTTATTTTAACGGAATATTGGCCGTAACAAGTACGTTTTTGTAAAAATTTACGAAAGTAAAATCAACAATTTTAATTGTTAAAATTTCTGGGCACAGTCTCTCCGTGTTGCATTGAAGCATCACAAAACGTTAAAGCGGCCAGGCCAACTGCGTAAAATTTACCGCAAAAATGATTCGTTGAAGTAGATTGAGTTTGAGGACGAATGTTCAAACAACAATACATTTCTGAATCTACAGGGGAGGAAGAAACGTGGGGATCCCCCGCTCACGTTCCTGTTTGTTTTGGCAATTAATCGTTGGGAGCACCATGCTAAGAAGTTTTGGTGCTCCGGGACCCTCTGGGATGGGACATAGTATCCACAAATGGACACTATTTGCCGTGGTTATAGCGCCACAACTCGCTTTCAGTCGCAGTATGCTTCCCAAACCCAAAAACATTGGCATTAGAAAATGTGGAATTGTTTTGCTGACACTCGGAGCCGTGTTCTAGCGTGTTGCTCGTACTGACTCAGAGCAAGGGTGCGATGTAGGTGCAAGTGCAGTTTTGTTCGAGAACCTGCTGCATAACTTATGCAGCATAAGATAGGTCAATGCCCGTTCTTACGCTGAAAGTGGCGAATTTACAAGAGCGGACTCCATCAACTCCAACTCTGGCTCCGAAAATTTTAATTCGATGAAGTTTGATGCGTCGCATCACATGGTTCCGTCGCAGAAATTGCTAATAATTGACAGAGCTCGGGAGTCAGCTTTCATCATCCACCCGATCGTTGAATGCCCACTGACAGCACGCGTCATGATCGTCATTTGGACGCGACCACGCGAAGTTGACACGAAATAATGCGGAGCTCAACACTCAAACAGCCGGGCGACACATCGACTCATGATCTTTCTTGTGCGACTAGGTGTGGTGACAGCAACCATTTGAATGCAGTCATCGGTGCAGGAGATCGGAATTTCGATAGCTCAGTCAAATGTCACCAAAAATGTGGATTTTTTGCAAGCCGTGCATACAACACAAACGATAAGAAGCTTTACTGCCTGTTTTGTTTTCATTTGTTCAAATTGTTTTGTCAGCACCCGCATGTTGACAATTAAAGCGACGATTGTGAAACGTAAACAAAACAAAAGACGAAAACTCTTTATCGGCTGCTACTCTAGCGAATCAAATTAGTTATCAAACTCATTGCAGCGAATCAATTGGGTATGCAAAAAACAGCCTTGAGGACTCATGTTCAACAAACGCTATAAAAACACGCTGTGGGTCATAAATCGGTATCAATTCGTAAGTTGGGATCAACAGTTACACTCGAAAATGAAGATAACTCCTGCGGTAGCAATTTTAGCTGCCTTAGCATTCATTTGCGTTGCAGCGAAACCTCGAACCTGGGGAAAACGTAACGTGGCAGAGGAACAACCACGAGACATGGACGAGCGAAGTGTTGCAGAGGAACAACCTCGTAGCTGGGACAAGCGTAGCGTTGAAGAGGAACAACCTCGTACCTGGGTAAAGCGTAGCGTTGCAGAGGAACAACCTCGTGACTGGGGAAAGCGTAGCGTTGCAGAGGAACAACCTCGTACCTGGGGGAAGCGTAGCGTTGAAGAGAAACAACCTCGTACCTGGGAAAAGCGTAGCGTTGCAGAGGAACAACCTCGTAGCTGGGACAAGCGTAGCGTTGAAGAGGAACAACCTCGTACCTGGGTAAAGCGTAGCGTTGCAGAGGAACAACCTCGTGACTGGGGAAAGCGTAGCGTTGCAGAGGAACAACCTCGTACCTGGGGGAAGCGTAGCGTTGCAGAGGAACAACCTCGTACCTGGGGGAAGCGTAGTGTTGAAGAGGAACAACCTCGTACCTGGGAAAAGCGTAGCGTTGCAGAGGAACAACCTCGTACCTGGGGGAAGCGTAGTGTTGCAGAGGAACAACCTCGTGACTGGGGAAAGCGTAGTGTTGCAGAGGAACAACCTCGTACCTGGGGAAAGCGTAGCGTTGCAGAGGAACAACCTCGTAGCTGGGACAAGCGTAGCGTTGCAGAGGAACAACCTCGTAGCTGGGACAAGCGTAGCGTTGAAGAGGAACAACCTCGTACCTGGGAAAAGCGTAGCGTTGCAGAGGAACAACCTCGTACCTGGGGGAAGCGTAGCGTTGCAGAAGAACAACCTCGTACCTGGGGAAAGCGTAGTGTTGCAGAGGAACAACCCCGTACCTGGGGAAAGCGTAGCGTTGCAGAGGAACAACCTCGTGACTGGGGAAAGCGTAGTGTTGCAGAGGAACAACCCCGTACCTGGGGAAAGCGTAGCGTTGCAGAGGAACAACCACGAGACATGGACGAGCGTAGTGTTGCAGAGGAACAACCTATGGACTAGGGGAGCTAAAACTTTGTAGGGTTACTACTTATTTTTAAACTGATCGAACTGATGCTGACCCTGATTTGAACTTTGAACGCTTCTGTAAATGTAACACTAATAGCAAGACAACACTATTGAGTAAAACGTCGACAAACCCTTTGTACTGAATAAAACGTTTGATTTTAAGACAACAATAACTGCGTTCTATCCTTAAGCAACCGTCAAGCCTGTTAGTTGGACTATGGACAGCTCCAGAAAGAATCTCGATGCTACTACAAATCAACTGGCCTGTACTGAGGTGGATACCAGAGAGTTGTCTTCTGAAAATACTTATCAGAGCTCCTGACAAATTGTCAGAGCAATTGTCTATCTACTCTCGGATAGTTGTATTTTAGAGAACTACTTCTCAGCAAAGCCGACACGCTACATTTTCAAAACTTAATCTTAAGCATTCTTTATGTTTATTTATTTTTTAGAACATTCCCACCCACTACTAGAATGGCGGGCACCGGATGTGGCGGAGCAAAATCCAGCAAATGTTACCACAATCACGAACCAGCCGTTCACCTTGGCCCCCACCCCAAGCCAAACCCAAGAAATGGCACGCCGGGACGAATCGTTTCCTTTGCAAAACACCTGTCAATGTTTGCGAGCTGGATTAAACGAGTATTTTAACACACTTCCTGGGTGCTTCTTCCCTTTCCGCCAAGTTTGTCTTCGCCGGTGACATCCGTCAGGAGGAAATCGCGCGCGCACACTTTTATTTGCCCCAGGGCAGTTTTTGTTACTGAAGATGTTGATTGGATGCACGACAAAGGGCGGCGCACGATGAAGACGGAATTCGATTTTTGTGCGAGGGGTGGAGTTGAATCTGTTTTTTTACGTATTAATTGGTTGGTTGGTTGGTAAAAAATAACAATTTTGGGACTAAATTGCTTCGAAAAATTAAGTATTTATTGAATAAGCATAGTTCAAACTTACAAAAATCAATACAAAAAAATGTTCAAACTAACGCCAATCCAAATATAGTTTAATGTTCAACAGTATTGCATTGAAATGATAGATAATTCATGAATAAAACATTTTTAAATAATGAAAATCAATGAAAATGAAAAATTCCAATTTTGTTTTATTCGGGTTAAAATAACATAACTTCAAAACGGAGAAAACCAAACTTCAGTGTATCTTAGACGAATTCATATGAAATTTTCTGTGTTTCTTTGGAAAAAAAATCTTGGGGTATTTAATCTAATCTAATCTAATCTAACCCTATCGCAACCAGTCTTTCGAGGGCATCCTGGAAAATGCCTTAGGTTGATTAACGCCTAGCACTCTTCTTGTCATTATTAACATTTGCAGTGCCCCAATGCAATAAATTGCTTTGAAACATCACAAACGTTAAAGCGGCCAGGCCAACTGCGTAAAGTTAACCGCAAAGATGATGCGTTGAATTGGATTGAGTTTGAACACGAATGTTCAAACAGCAATACATTTCTGAATCTACAGGGGAGGAAGAAACGTGGGGATCCCCCGCTCACGTTCCTGTTTGTTTAGGCAATTAATCGTTGGGAGCACCATGCTAAGAAGTTTTGGTGCTCCGGGAGCCTCAGGGATGGGACATTGTATTTCCACAAATGCCCAGGACATTATATTCCGTGGTTATAGCGCCACAACTCGCTTGGAAAAAAATCTTGGGGTATTTAAAAGTTATAACTTAAAAACATCAGAAATATTAGGACTCTTAAAAAATTGGTTATAAAGCATTGAAAATGCAAATCATTTTCAAAACATGAAGTTTCAATTTCATTCTGAATTTTTTTTATTTGAGTATGCCCAAAGAAGCCATTTTGCATCATTAGTTTGTCCATATAATTTTCCATACAAATTTGGCAGCTGCCCATACAAAAATGATGTATGAAAATTCAAAAATCTGTACCTTTTGAAGGATTTTTTGATCGATTTGGTGTCTTCGGAAAAGATCTAGGCATAAATAAGGACTAAATTTAAAAAAAAATTATGCGTGGTAAAAAAAATGATTTTAAATTTAACTTTATGTCAACATTACTTGATTTGCAAAAAAAAAAAACACTTTTTTTGATTTTTTTATTTTCCGATATGTTTCTGCATACTTTTCAGAATTTTCCACAACGGGTCAAAAATCTTTGACCGAGTTATGAATTTTTGAATCAATACTGATTTTTTTCTAAAATCGAAATATCGGTCGCAAAATTTTTCCAACTTCATTTTTCGATATAAAATCATATTTGCAATCAAAAAATACTGAAGTGAAATATCGGTTAAGTGCACCGTTTTCAAATTACAGCCATTTTTTGGAAACTTTTTTGAAAATACTCGCGGTTATCAATTTTTTAAAATTATTGTCCATGTTTGCCCTCTTTTGAAAAAATATTTTTGAAAAACTGAAAAAAATCTCCATATATTGCTTTTTTGAACTTTGTTAATACGACCCTTAGTTGCTGAGATATTGCCATGCAAGGGTAATTTTTCCATTTTTTTCTAATGTCGATAATTCATGGCCGATTTTCAATGTTAAAATATGAAACATTCGTGAAATTTTACGATCTTTTTCGAAAACAATATTTCCAATTAAAAAAAATCAAGACTAAAATTTCAAAAGGGCCGAACATTCAATATTACACCTTTTTGAAATGTAAGTCTTGAATTAAAAAAACTGAAAATATTGTTTTCTAAAAGATCGAAAAATTTCCCGAATGTTTTATTACGCAATTCCCACTAACTTGGACTTCGCACTAAATTATTGCTATCGATCGCACTATTGCGACTTGTCACTCTGGCTTGGGAAATTTAAAATTTCCTCAAAAAAGATCAAAGCGAGCCAAGGTATATCGCTTGTTTTTGAGCTGTCATTCGCAATTTTGAAGTGCGAAAGTCCAGTTTGGTGGAAACTGCGACTGGGAATGTAAATAAACAACGAGCGGTTGCCTAGATTTTTGAATTTTTGCTGTCAAAAGTGCGAGAGAAAAGTGCGGGCCAAATCCAAGTTTCAGTGCAAGGATCAGTGTATTTAAACATTAGAAAATCGTGGGTTGTTTAGGCGAGACTTAGAAATAAAAAAATCCCTGTTTTTAAGCCTTTGCATGGCAATATCTCAGCGACTAAAAGTCGTATCAACAAAGTTCAAAAAAGCATTATATTGAGAATTTTCTTAATTTTTTTTATTCAAAAATGTTTTTTCAAAAGTGGGCAAACATGGGCACTAATTTTAAAATATGGATAACTACAACTATTTTCAAAAAAGTAACATAAAAATGGCTATAACTTCAAAACGGTGCACTTTATCAAAATTTCACCCAAGTACTTTTTGATTGAGTCGTGTGGTGTTCGTGGGGGAGATCGGTGGGCAAATCGCCGCGCGAAAATCCGCTTGAAAGTGCTAGAAGATTCTGGAATTCATTAAAAAAGTGTCGCGTCGTGGCCTTGGAAGTTGGGCCAACAGTCGTGTGGTGTTCGTGGGGTAGATCGGTGGGCAAATCGCCGCGCGAAAATCCACGTTAGAATCCGCAAGAAAGTATTGGAAGTTTCTTGAATTTATTGATAGAAAGCTTCGCGTTGTCGTGTATATGTTGAATTTCATTTCGTTTTGAAAGCCCTTCCCATAGCATCGTTGCTCGGATGGCACGCCGGCGGTAAGAAGTAAAAAAATACGGGATTGAGTTAATAATTAAGTTCTTCTCATAGCGTCGAAGATCGGAAAGCAACGATTATGTTTCACTGTCTGGTCTTATCTACCAATAATGAATCGTTGATTGGAAGGTACGCCGCCGGTTTAGTTCGTTTAAGTTATTGTTTTAACTTCATTACAATCGGTTACATGGTGTCCTCTTTTCTTTTAGTTCAAATTTGTTGATAGTAAAAATGTATTCCAACGGGCAGTTTTAGTATTAACTCATCAAACTTTCCATTTTATAAAGAGTAACTATTTTTAAAACTTTACTCGCGTTATCGTATAAACAGTAAAATATTCTGATAAGTCCTTCCCATAGCACTACTGCTCGGTTGGCACGGGTTCGATTAAAAAAAGTTTTTAAATCAATTATGTATCTTTCCGCAGCCAGCTGCCTAAGATTTTTAAAAATTTCAACCGATAAACAAATTGCTTATGGTCGCATCACCTACCACAGTGAATCCTGACCTCATACCCATCTTACTAACCCCTCAAAACTCATGTGATACTTTGTCGGAGACGCAGCCGATTTAGCGGTCCCATCACTCAAGTATCGGACTAACATTCCCATCCACTTCCCCGTGTCTTACCACTGGTCGTGGCCGGCGTCGGTATTGATCAGCATGATAGGGATCTTTGAAAATTGCGAAGGGGTGATGATTGGTTCCTACTTTTCATCTGTGGTCCACGGAGCAATTTTTGGAGGTCCTGGTCAATAACGAAGTAGCAGCTACGGGTAGACACCAATGCTATGCTATGCTATTTCGCTAAAGTACTTTTTGATTGCAAATTTGGTTTTACATCGAAAAATTAAGTTGAAAAATTGTTGCGATCAATATTTCGATTTTTTTTAAAAAATCAGGAACAATAATAAAAAAATAATAATAAAAGGAATAATCAAGCAAAGGAACAAGGCGAAAATAGTAAAGGTAATAAAGCAAAGGAATAAAGTAAGTAAAAAAGCAGATGAGCAAAGGAGTAGAAAGTTGTGTTCAGGCAAGGGAACAAAGGAGTTGAAGGATAAGGTTGAGAATCGTTGAACTAGGCAATTTCGTCCACTACAAAGTACAATATTTGTAGCGAAATGACAAATGATCTGTATGCATTCAAGTAATGGCTTGTTTGACTAAATAATTTAGTCTAAATTGCGTTGCTCTCCCTTCTGCCAATTAATGAATAAACCAACTGAACTCAGCTCAGCTTTCCCGGTGGCCCAGGTCTAGCTGTTTGAAATACTAGGTCATACTTTCTTATCCATGTCCCGAATCTCTAGCCTCGACTGAACCTTTGCCAATCGAGTCCCGCTTCACTTCCAGAAGTGGACCCCCAATTGAAATTCCACAAACTGTAATAAATTTGTTTCGCATTGTCAGATCGACATGTTTGCTCATCAGTTCAGTTGCGTTGGCCAAAGCTCAAACAAACGAAAGTGAGCTTTGAATTAATAACATCGTGGAATGCGGGTGGGGCAATAAATTATGATGATTAATCTCGTAAAATGCAAACACTCGTCCGTGTTGGCTGCAGCCATGATTGATTGGTGATGCTGTATGTGTGTGTGTGTTTGAATATTTGTTCTGAGTCTGACGTTATGTTATATGTTTCGAAACTTGATTCGTTATGAAACTATGTACATGATAGGTTTACAATTTACTTGTTTTGCAGATCAGTTGCAACAATGTTGCGCATTGAGTTGGGTTTTGCAAATGATGCGTTGTTTTGAGTTACAACAGCAATACTGAAGAAAATTTCTTTTTCAGATTCCGTCCAGATTGTGATTTTGATCCATTCAATCAAAATTGACAATCCAATCCCAAATACGTCACTAACAACTTCTTTGCCTATTCGTTTTTAATTTTCAGTGAAATTTGTTTAAAATTACTTCTATTTCCGATAGGTTCATTCCACGGCCATCACTACCACACATTGAGCAATTTTTTCCGCGTTTCTCGTTGTATGCTGATTGACAGACTCGAGTTAATTTGTTTTCGGGCTGACGTATGAACACCGCGAAACTTTTGTCCTAGTTGTTTAATTGTATTCTTTCCTAACCTAATGTGAGATTTTCAAATCCACAAAAAAAACATTAAAACTATACTTTAATGCTTTTAATAAATACAAAGACAAATTTAAACAATTTTCTCAACAAAATAATAATAAACAAACAGTTTGAACCAAGATATCACCAAACAGTCGAAGACAACTTCATCATTGCTGTTTATTTCCGGTGCAGCATGCAAACCGCGAAAAGTTTGCTCTCCAACCTCGTAATACAATATTGTACTTTGTTTGTTGGAGCACCGCTGGCGTGGCAGGATGTAATATAGGTGAAATTGATTTTGCCTAAGGTGCAGCAGCAGCATCTGCTTTTCGGAAAACTTTTCGCCAGCTTTCATCGACAGAGTCTTCACCCTGTAATTGTACCCTGGTGAGTGATTTTTCATTTAAAGTTTTTCGGATTTACAGGATGTTCCTCGCCGGTCAAATGAAGAAAAGCGAATTGCTTTTGTGAAGCTGTTCCCAATTAAGTGCAATCTGTCATTAACACCTAAACTCCCAAGCTCGAGAAAAAGTGGGAATTTCCGTACAAATTCCCCCTTTTTCTCCAGCTTGGGAGTTTAGGTGTTAACAAGATTCAACACTAATGAGATTCATTAGGGGCATCGTGGCCCGGTCTGCTCCGTACCGCAGATGTGAACCGTTAATGACCCATCAGTCGAATTAGCGCGACTACGCTCAGCTGGTGAACCATACGTTTTATAATTACGAAGGCAGCATCATTTAACGACTTTGTAGCGAAGGGTGAACGCTTTTTAATGATATAAATACACACACAAAACTGCAGAAAAAGTTGTCAAGATCCAATCAGGAGTTATGGTAGCATTCACACAGTTTATTTAGCATTTGATTCACTGGTTTCGGTGTCAAGTGGTCCGAAAACTGCCCCAAAAATTGAATTTGCACTTGGCAAACAAGCACAGAACTCTGTTAGGCTGGTTCAAATTAAATACTGGGTTTAAATTGTACCCGGTATTTCAATCAATTCATTTTGATCTAATCTAATAAATATAATCAAACCCTAGCGCAGCCAATCTTTCGAAAGGATTCTGGAGAGTGTCTAAGGTTAGAATACGCCTACCCGAGCAGGGGTAAATAACACGGGAATACCAAATTTTGGTATTACTTGGGCAAATAACAGGGACCAAAATGTGCTCTTGGTTGCCCAGTAATAGATGGTAAAATACCATGAAATCATACCAAAATCTTGTATGTGAAAGGGCACAACAATACCAAACCATGTTATTCCAAGGGTAAAATAATACCTCAAAATAAAACCATTTCAATACCAAGTTGAGGTCTTCTGGATTCTGAACATTGCTTGAATACCAAAACTTGGTATTGCCATGGTTTTATTCTTAGGTATTCCCGCACCCTTGGAAAATCATATTTTGGTATTCCTGTGGTCTTCCACATACACTCAAACCCCGATGCACAGTGGGAAAAAAGGGCCCAAAAAATTACCGCAACATGATTTTGCGCAAACCATCGATTGCTACACACCAAAAGCTTCGTTTTTGCACCAGGAACAATAATCCGATGAAAAATCGCACTGCACGGACCGTTGGCCGGAGTACAGGCCACCGGAAGATCCGGATTTTTGTAAAAAGTGTCAGATTATTCCAATTGTGAACTGATAAGCCTTCTTCTACCATGAATAGTCATGCAAAACAATCCTAGAATAATATTAAATACCATAGGACCCATCGGAACCGGTTCCACCGATATCCGGTGGCCACATCCGATACCGCATTAGGAAACAGTGTTAACCAGTCATGCGACGTATCAAACTTCTTGATTTTGGATGGGGACATGAATTATACACTCCTCTCTTAAAAACATGAAGTTTGATATGTCGCAAGAGTGGTTTCAGGAATTTGCCAAATATGATCTTCGGATGTGGCCACCGGAGAACCTGGGAACCGGTCACCGGAGGTAAAAATACATTTTAAGGATACTCTCCATCCAAAATCAAGAAGTTTGACACGTCGCATGACTGGTTAACACTGTTTCCTAATGCGGTTCCGGATGTGGCCACCGGAGATCGGTGGAACTGGTTCCGATGGGTCCTTTGGTATTTAATATTATTCTAGGATTGTTTTGCATGACTATTCATGGTAGAAGAAGGCTTATCAGTTCACAATTGGAATAATCTGACACTTTTTACAAAAATCCGGATCTTCCGGTGGCCTGTACTCCGGCCAACGGTCCGTGCAGTGCGATTTTTCATCGGATTATTGTTTCTGGTGTAAAAACGAAGCTTTTGGTGTATAGCGATCGATGGTTTGCGCGAAATCATGTTGCGGTAATTTTTTGGGCCCTTTTTTCCCACTGTGCGATAGTTTGACACCAACTGTTGTCAAACGAACGGGGTCACGTTTTAATTTGACACCCCTTTTACACGGAGTTCACACACACTACCAAACGTTTGTTTTGATAGTGTGCGTGAGCGCCGTGTAAAAAGTGACAGTTCGTCACTTTTTAGTTTGGCTTTGACCAACCAACGGAGTACAAACTAAAAAAGTGTCAAACGAAAAAGTGATCAACCACCGGGGGTTGAGTGTACATGATTTTGTTATGATTTCATGGTATTTTACCATCTTTTACTGGGCAACCAAGAGCACAATTTGGTCGCTGGTATTTGCACAAGTAATACCAAAATTTGGTATTTTCATACCATTTTTAGTGCAGCAGTTGCAGTTAGTGAAAAAGGTAAATGATCCATATGCAACAGCCAAATCTACTCACCTGATGATTCCATGTTGTTCTTAGTGTTATTTTTCACCACATCGAATGCATTTGTCATTGATGAATGGCCTGTGCTTAAAGTTCTTGAAGATTCTGAAAAATAACATGATTGAAAAATAAGTGTTATTAAAATGAAACTGGATTGAAATTCACCAAAATTCAATAATCGGTCGATAGACTCGTTTTTCAAAGTATATGGCTATCCCGACTTAGAGAAATTTCAACGATTTAAAAAAAAATCTAAGTGGGTATATAAAAAAATGAAAATCAGCTATAACGTTTTTGGGTTTCGAGTCATTTCAGCGCAAAATTTATTATCTCGTCAAAATTTATAAAAAATTTCCCATAGTTTCAGAGGAATTTGATGAACTTTTCAATACCAAAATAATACCAAAATGTGCCATCCTGACTTAGAAATTTTTCCACAATTTTAAGTCATTTCTTTAGAGAGTATATCAAAAATGTTTAAAATCAAGTTTGAAATTTCCGGTTTTCAATGAAAGCATTCGCTTTGAGACATCATTTTAGCGCAAAATTAATTATTTAGTCAAAATTGGTCAAAATGTCCCCATAGTTTCAGAGGAATTTGATAAAACACTTTAATACCAAAAGAATACCAAAATGTGGTGTTCGACCATTGACAAGTTCTGCAATTTTGCAATATCAAGACAATACCTTAAATTGGTATGATACCACATTTTGTTCTTGCATAATCCTTAAGACAAATTTTAAAGGGTCCAGGAATACCAACATTTGGTATTGATACCAGAGAAAGGTATTATTACGCATTTCCCTATTTATTTACCCATGCTCGGGTAGCACTCTTCTTGTTATTTATTAGCATTTGCAGTGTGCCATTGCATTATAACGCATTGAAACATCACAAACGTTATAGCAGCCAGGCCTACTGCGTAAAGTTTACCGCAGAAATGATTCGTTGAATTGGATTGGATTTGGACATATTGTAGATTTGGGAAATTATTCGTTAGGAGCACCATGCTGAGAAGTTTGATGCTCCGGGGCCCTTAGGGATGGGACATTGTATTTTCACAAATGCCCATAGCCTCTCGCTCATATTTAAATTAATATTGAAAAGTCACGTCAAATATGGGTAGTATGAAAACAGCTTAAGTTATTTGCAAAATTTTAAAATGTTGTGTTTTCATGTAATTTTCATTGGACTTTAAATATGATTTTTGTATAAAGCAAAAGCATTTATTGAAGTGTTGGTTTATATAGTTTTTTGCCATAATCTTGATTATTCTATAGATTTAAAAAAAATATTTTAATTAAATTTTCAGCATTTTGTCCCAATGTTGTGGTGCATATTGCCACGCATGGTTGTTTAAATTAATAAAAAATGTTTTTAGAAATCTGTTATTTTTAAACAATTTTGAGATTTTAGAAGACTTTTTTCACATGGACGACGTAGAATTAAGAAATGTCTCATCCGCAGCATCTGATTGTTTTCCTTGAATACAGCAATTCCATTTGAAAAGAGCCTAAACCGACAAAAAATTTCTGGGGGTTTCTTGGCCAAAATAATTAGACCCGTATTTTTTTGTTTGTTGATTTTTTGCCGATTTCCGTCATTTTCCTGTTTTTGCGCGTGGCGCGTCAAAATACTCAGTTTTTATTTTCAAAAAATCATATCTCGAAAACGTACGGTTCAACATCGCCAATTTTTTGAATTAATATGTGAAATTTTCCGATGAATCCGATAAAAATATTTTTAGACATAGGCTGTTTGGTCCAGACACGATCAAAACGCCATTTTATGTTTTCATGCGAATTTCTCAAATGTTAAGCCAGATTTTTGAAATTTCTTACTATTTTTCTCAAATAACCAAACTAACCACCTTTCTTTTGCGCCTAAGACAGCTAAAATCGGATGAAATGACGCAGAGATATGATTTTTTGAAAAAAGTGGTTTTTGCGAAAAATGACGAAAATGCCATTTTTGAACCACCCTAGCACGATGTAGGCCACCCTAATGGCAAAAAAAAAACAGGTCTCATTATTTTGGCCAAGAAACCCCCAGAAAAATTTTAAGCCCGATCGGAGAACTTTTTTTTCGGTTTAGGCTCTTTTCAAATGGAATTGCTGAATACATAAACGAATTGAACAAACACTTTAATTTTGGGTCGTACCATCATCTTCTATGGTGAATCCTGACCAAATACCCTATCCTACTAACAAATTTTCAGGTTCCTGGCGCTTGTGGGGTGTAAGCACAGGGCAAACCAGCTGCCCTAGTAGCAACATGCGCTAACGTACATTCCCGTCCCTTAAAATCAAGATCTACAAACTGACATGGCGGGCGCCGTTGGTGGCCAATGACTGTTACCTATTCGCAACTGATCTTGTTTTAGCAATCATGGTGTTTTATCTTTTCAGCGCATTCATACATGCTGTTGATAAGGGAAACACCATTAGATTGTTGAAGCCTATGATCAGTAGTGCTGAAAGGATATTACGGTTCTGTTCAGCAACGACGGTGCAACCATGGGTAGTCTCTCATGCTCATGCTCATGCTCAATATTTTGAAATTGTTTTAATCAAGACTAACATTTCAAAAGGGCGTAATATTGAATGTTTGGCCTTTAGGACGATGTCGGAGTGAAAATGTGGCGCTACACAGTTAAAAAAATCATGGTTATATTACATCTGGGAAGTGGTACAACTTTTATGTCAGAAAAAATGTGTAATTTTACCCCTTTAAATGTGTAATTTTACCACTTTTCTGGTGTAATGTCACTTTTTCAGTCTAAATTGAGGTAAAATTAAATCATAAAAGAGGTAATATTCAACCTTCCAAAATTACACCTTCCAAATTCACACATTTTTTTACTGTGATATGGATAATGTTGCAGACAAAGAGTAAAGATCAAAATACTTAAAAAAAAAGGATTCCGAAAATGTCAAATTTGGGACCAAAAATGCCGCTATGGCAGCCTACAAAAACTAACATTGTAAAATGTATGTTATAGAAAAATCGAAAAACTATGAGAAAAACTGCGATTGGCCAAAAAGTTATTACCGTAGGCTTATAGTCTATGAAATTCCCTAACTTTTGACCTATAAGAGTATGGGTGTTGGAGGCTGTTGCAAAAAGATATTAAGGTTTTAAAAAAACAATTTTTAACAGTAATTTGCAAAAGCTAAGAGAAAAAGTTAAACCAATCCCTGATGTCTGTCACAATTTAAAGTGCTTCAAAAAACCTTTCGAATGCACCTAAGAGAGTTGGAATTGATCAAGTTTTACGGAAATGCGAGCAATTTTAAGATTTTTCATGTATTTTGGACCTCAAAATTCAAAGCCCGTTTTACCCCACTTCCCTTTGTCGTAGAGGGCTCATATTTGGCATGAGTTCATCTCATGTATAGACAAACAAACGCTGAAAGTTTCATCCAAATCGGAGCACCTCGATACGACCTGTTACACATTGGTGAAATACTCGCTCTTAAACTTCCAACCCATATATTTTCTAAAATTTTAAGAGTTCTTCTTACCAATGCTTTTTAAAGATCGAAAATTGGTTGAATAATGTATGTGTTTTGTCCCCCCCCCCTTATAAAATGGCCCGAAAAATCAGGGCGCAAAAACAATATTTTAACAACAAAAAAACTACAAAATTTCAATGGAAATTTTAGTGCAATCATCTGAAATTAATTTAAAATGTGTGCGTTTAGAATCATTTTTAAGCATGTTTGGGTTAATTTTGTTTGTTTTGTTTGTTGTCAAATCTTACATTTTTTTAAAACTAATGATGGCAAAACAACTGAGCTAGTGTAAAATGCATTTTAAAACACTTTTTCCATGCAAATGTTGAATCTATGGCCTGTTATTTCAATATTGTTTTTTTTTATTTCCCTCGCCCCTCAACCCCGGCCAGAGCTGAGGGACAAAAACCTTGAAAAATATTTGCATAAGCCTTATCATAAAATTAAGGAAAAACAATTGAAGAAAACTGCCTGATCGTGTAAATTTGATTTGATGAACAGACAAAATCTGTAATTTATGAGGAAAGCATTTTAAGCCCTGAACCAGTCTAGCAGATATTTTCCGGAACCAAGATTGTTTCAAAGTCAGTTCCAAAACCGAGAGGAAAAAAACAAGACTTCAAGAGTTTTTCCACTTCTGCTGGCAGTGGTTGCAGCAGGATGCAATTGCACACTCTTCCTCGAAAAACAACATTTTATCTGTGGGTTGCTCTCTGGCCCTCTGGTAGTGATACACAAACAGAACCCTTCTTCTGTTCTGCCCGTTTTGCTGTGGTAAAATCAAAGTTTTGGTTGAGTGTACCTATCGGAGCGCAAAATCTTTTAATTGAATTTTCAAATTGAAATTCGAGCTCTTCGGGAAGTTGTGGTGGGCGATGAAGTACACAAGCGTGACCTCGGGTTGAGATTTATGTCCCAAAAGCGAGGTGCTGACCGTGGTATAGGCACTGTTTTGGTCACGATACTGTTTGTTGGACATTTTGAGGGATAATTTAAAACATATATTGTTTACTTTGAAGTATTTAGTCTAAACAGATGTGATGTTACAAGAAGAACTTGCCTCAGATCCCAGTGCTTCAATATTGCAATACAGTGAACAACCACATACGTCAAATTCCAATGATTCCATCGAGCTAATATGAGGCACGCTGTGTTGACATTGAACCGCTAATTTTCGAAATGATTTTCACCCAATGCCAACTTCCAACGAGCGCCGCTGGCGCCTAATGAGCCTAATATTATTGCACACTTGAATGAATGAAATTCTACGCCGATTAATTACCAGGGTTGGGTCCACGAGCAGTGTAGCCGTCTGGTCTGATGGAAATCCACCCGCTTTCGTGCTGACCACCGACCACGGAACACGACGTTGGACGCCAAAATACCACGGATAACATTAATTACTGTTGACCAGGGACAAATGTCCACCTGTATTATATGGATTCCAACCACCAACCACAGAATCGCTACTCCACCCCCCGCCAGCAAGTGCAATGGTGAAATTGTACTTGCATTTATTTAAATTAGAAACATTAATTCTGGCCATTTCGCGTCTCACAATGTTTAGCTTTTCGGTACGAAATTACTGAGGTTTGCCAACCGCAGGAAATTTAGCGTAAAACTCAATTTAGCGAAGCCACCAAAAGTGTTGGAGGTGCTTTTTGATTGCAAACACTTGTTAGTCAACTTAAAACATTGTTTACGCTCAAATTGCGTATACTAGACGCTTTTTTAAGGTTTCTGTAAATTTAATTGGCAAAAATATGACCATAATTGGACGCATGAGGGTTTAATTCACAGCAAAAAAAAAATTGTAAGCCAGCTGCACTTTGCATTATTTTATGGAATTTTATGTAAAATTACACCCTGAAATATGTAGCCCATCATTATGGGAAACCTACTTGACCGAAATGTCAAGCTCATATTTACGTTTATCCTTTCCATTCTTCATCGGTCTGATGGCCGAGCGGGCTAAGGCGCCAGTCCGTACTGTTGGTGCTGGGTTTAATTGAATCCCGTCGGTTATAAAAATTGTACGTCGGTTACTAAAACTGTACATGCGTAATATTAAGTGTCTTTTTTTGACGAAGGTGATGTGCATGAATTTTCATGTGATTTTAATATCGGATTTTTTGCTCTGGCCTTTTAACGTTCAATTATATTTATCAAATGATCAGGTTTTTTTCATACATTTTGGATGTAATAACAACATTTTTTGAAAATACTCAAAATTTTCACAAAACTACGTCTTTTCGAAAAAAATACTCAAAATTTCAATTTTTACAATATGGGTATCAAACGATCGGGATTTTTTCATACATTTCGAATGTAATAAAAACATTTTTGTGAAAATTTAAAGTATTTTCTAAAAATGTTGTTATTACAACTACGTATTTTCGAATAAAATACTCAAAATTTCCGTTTTTACAATGTGGGGGTGAAACGATCGGGATTTTTTCATACATTTCGAATGTAATTATAATATTTTTTGAAAATACTAAAAATTGTCATAAAACTACGTATTTTCGAAAAAAAATACTCAAAATTTCCGTTTTTACAATGTGGGTATCAAACGATCGGGATTTTTTCATACATTTCGAAAATTATTTAAAAAAATGAAAATACTCAACATTTTCACAAAACTACGTATTTTTGAAAAAAAAAATGATTTGATTATCTGATACCCATATTGTAAAAACTGAAATTTTGAAAAGTTTTACAAAAATACGTAGTTTTGTGAAAATTTTGAGTATTTTCAAAAAATATTGTTATTACATTCGAAATGTATGAAAAAATCCCGATCGTTTGATACCCACATTGTAAAAACTGAAATTTTGAGAAGTTTTTCAAAAATACGTAGTTTTGTGAAAATTGTTAGTATTTTCAAAAAATGTTGTTATTGCATTCGAAATGTATGAAAAAATCCCGATCGTTTGATACCCACATTGTAAAAACGGAAATTTTGAGTATTTTTTTTTAAAAAAGCGTAGTTTTGTGAAAATTTTGAGTATTTTCTAAAAATGTTGTGATTACATTCGAAATGTATGAACTAATCCTGATCGTTTGATACCCATATTGTAAAAATTGAAATTTTGAGTATTTTTTCGAAAAAACGTAGTTTTGTGAAAATTTTGAGTATTTTCTTTAAAATGTTGTTATTACATCCGAAATGTATGAAAAAACCTGATCATTTGATACCCATATTGTAAAAACAATATATTTTTGGATTCTTAGAGAAAAAAATGCATTTTCGAAATACAGGAAAAATACGTATTTTTGAGAAAATTTTCATGAAAAAATAATTTTAATAGATGACTGACATCATCCCGATTCCAAAACACTATAATTTTTTTTATGTTTGCATGATTTTTCATACGATTAAAGCCAATGTCTCCCATATAGGCAAAAACCCATAAGCTCTGTGCTTCAGTTAAGCACTGGGCCGTGCTTAACCGAGGCAGCTGAACGGTGCTAAACCAAGGCAGTGCAATACCGAGGCGTGCAAAACCGAGGCATGACTGTACCTAAGGATTTTTTTCATTTTTGGCTTGGCTGAGACTGTTTTCATTGCATTCTTTTGGACCGATGAGCCATTTACAATCTCACGCTCATGTTCAAATCTAATCTGATCGAACACAAGCTCAGCAAGTCCGAAGAAAGCATCCTGGAAGAACTTGTCCTTTCTTGTCTTTTTTACAAAAAATAAAGCGGCCAGGCTACTGGCCTCAAATTAATCGCAGAGACTGATTCTGTAAACGGATCACATTTCACAGAATAAACAGAGGAGGAAGGATGAGTGAACATACCGTACCAAACGCTTCGAATCAGTTGTGGTGGGGTGTATAAGAGTAAGTTTGGCATATTTTTCATACAATTATATTATTACGGTTAAAGTGGAGTTTGGTAAATTGAGATTGTGGAAAGAAAAAGTGAGGAAGTGAAAAAGTGTTCATTGGCAAATATATACCAAAAACAGGTTATCTTCAAAACTAGAATAATAAGAAAAAGAATAATAATCAATAATTTTCATTTCATCGAACAAGGTCCATATCTAGAGTTTTTTTAAAAAAGGTCCAATAGATTTGCACTAGCAAGTCTCGAGCCAGCATGTTCACTTTTTGTGCGCTCTGCAAAATTCTATTTTCCTCGATGTGATCAAATTGATTACTCGCGAATGGGTCCCCCCGCGGGGAAAAATACCACTCGGGTTTCGCGTAATCCATTTCTCCGGCCGGGTCAATCGCGAGGTGCTTCCCCGGGCCGAATCACGAAAACTGCGGATACTCCCAAGCGGACCTGGTCACCATCAGTTTATCTTAAGAGCGAGTCCACGAGCAAAGCATACCCATCTCGCATCGACCTCACCAATCTGCCTGAAATTTTCAGGGGTTGTTTGTACATATAAAACTAGCATCTGGCCAAAATATGAGCACTCTAGGTCAATGGAAAGTGGGGCAAATCGGGACACAAAGTTTGAAGGTTCAAAAACGTAAAAAATCTTAAAAAGGCTATAACTTAGGCAAAATTCAATTTATTTTCAAAATTCAAAATGCATTTGGAAGGGCTTAAAAAATGCAACAAAATGCAGGGTAGAGCATCCCAATTGGTTAAATCTAAAGGGAGTTATTGGAATTTTAGTGAAAAAATAGCATAATTTTCAAACTCAAATAAAAAAGTGTTCCATCCAGATATCAACTCGGTTCAACCTGCAGCTTGTAGAGGACATCTGGGACTACCATCTGAGATTGAGAACGCTTTGGGTAAGGCAGTTTAACATATTAAATAGACACTTTTACTTTTAGTGAATTTTTTCGTTGTAAATTATTGCTCGGGGGACCCCTTTGTTCTCATTTTCTGGTGATAATTTTATCATATTCGTGTTCCTGAGACAATTTCACAATAGAAACATGCATAAAAATGTTTATTTTGATCCATTTTAACCCTTTAAAAAATAAAAGTAAAAAAAAATCTTCGATTCACATTTATTGAAAATCAAGCTCGTTTCCAAGGATACTAGATGACACCAGAAAAAAGCAGCTTCTTAATTTTTTTTTAACTTTTATTTTTTAAAGGGTTAAAATGGATCAAAATAAACATTTTTATGCATGTTTCTATTGTGAAATTGTCTCAGGAACACGAATATGATAAAATTATCACCAGAAAATGGGATCTAAGGGGTCCCCCGAGCAAAAATTTACAACAAAAAAATTCACTAAAAGTAAAAGTGTCTATTTAATATGTTAAACTGCCTTACCCAAAGCGTTCTCAGTCTCAGATGGTAGTCCCAGATGTCCTCTACAAGCTGCAGGTCGAACCGAGTTGATATCTGGATGGAACACTTTTTTATTTGAGTTTGAAAATTATGCTATTTTTTCACTAAAATGCCAATAACTCCCTTTAGATTTAACCAATTGGGATGCTCTATCCTGCATTTTGTTGCATTTTTTAAGCCCTTTCAGATGCATTTTGAATTTTGAAAATAAATTGAATTTTGCCTAAGTTATAGCCATTTTAAGATTTTTGACGTTTTTAAACCATCAAACATTGTGTCCCGATTTGCCCCACTTCCCGTTGACCTAGAGTGCTCATATTTTGGCCAGATGCTAGTTTCATATGTACAAACAACCCCTGAAAATTTCAGGCAGATTGGGCAGGTCCAAACGACGTCCCATACAAAGGGGTATGCCCTGTTCGTGGACTCGCTCTTAACTGCAAGCCGACCCCTCCGGATCCAGCAAAACTCCACGTGGATTACGTACCTAGTCGCAGCCCGATACAAACACGTGCGGAGACGTCCCAAGCTGCCCAGCAGAAGGCAGGTTCGTCCGGAGAATCCTCCGGTAGCAATCCAGCATCATCACATTCTGCGATCCTAACCTCAAACATGTAGGTACGATGTGTTGAGTGACGGTGATGAAGGCAACGACGACGACGACAAAAAGCAGCAGAACGATGAAGGCAACGCGATGGTCACAGAGGACCAAGCGACTATCCCGGCGCAGCAGTGCACAATAGGGGGATGGCGTCGCTATTTTTAGATCACATTTTCCACTTTTTCTCATCGAAACCGACTACTTTATCGACTTCATTTTGCTGGGCGAGATAGGACGCCGTTTATTTTTAGACGATGACTCAGCACTTTTACACTCTTGCGCTTAAAAAAACCAGGTGGCAGCACGATGTAACGCCACGTCCCTATTTATTGTCTCGACCTGGCTGTGAGTTTGAGTTGCTCATTTTGAAGAACAGCGTTCGTGTTGTCACATTTAACCGTCCAATGTACGAAAAAGTGTTAACGGTACTGAGAGATGGTAATGTTACGTACTATTCGTACCAACCGCGAGACGAGCTCCCGGTGAAAAAAGTGCTTACGGGATTTATCCCAGTGACTCCGACGAAGCTAGCGAATGCGCTTCGGCCATGGCTCCCGCAACTGCACACTGGCTCTCAAGTGTGTCAAATGCGGGGAGGCTCATCTCACGGAGCAGTGTTCGTTGCCCCGGAAATCGAGCCTGGGAGAAGGTAGCAACGCTGAGAGGCTCTAATCAAGTGTGCAAACTGTGGACAGAATCACACAGCAAGTTTCCGTGGATGCTCCGTGCGAAAAACCTACTTGGAGGTGCTGGAGAAGCAGCGGAAGAAACCAGCCAACCGTCAACTTCCTAAACCGAAGACTTCGACGGCTCAAGATACGACGCACCCGCCTGGCTGGGGGCGAACTTACGCTAGCGTAACTGCTTCAACAATCAACGAAACGTCTGCTACTGCTGCCGCTCCTGAAGGGGCTGATCTCTTCACGTTAACGGAGTTCCTTTCTCTGGCTCGGGAAATGTTTATCCGTTTCCGTGCTTGCCAGAACAAGGAACAGCAATTTATGGCCCTTGGCGAGCTGATGATGAAGTACGTGGGAGCGGGGTAGACGGCTACGCGTGCTAAAGATTTACGACGCCGGAATTGCTCTAGATTGCTTTGCATTTTAGAATTAAGTTTTCCTGTCCCTGTCCCCTTCCCTTAGCAATTTCAGTAGGTTTTTTGGTAGTTTTTGCTGCACCTGTCACCCCCTTTTCAAAGTGTAAAACATCGATCGATTATCATGTATCTAGTAATAGTTGAAAGGAATCCCATATCTCTATTTAATGTATTTAAATACCACAACTTGTAGACCGATTAGTACCACTAATAAAACAAAATTGAATTGAATTGAAAGGTCCAATAAACAAAATTTTGATTTTTTGCTTTTTGGGTATTTTTGAATACCCTTGACTCAAGGCGGTTCTAAAAACATCCAAAAAGCAAAAAATCAAAATTTTGTGTATAGAACCTTGTAAAAAAAAATCGAGATATGAACGTATTCGAAAATCTGGGGAAGATTTTTCTGATCCTGATCGATATGGTGTCTTAGGAAAAGTTGTAGGTAATGGTTTCAGAAAAAAATACACTCTAAAATTTAATTTTATTTTTTTGTCACTAAAGTTGAGTGCAACCCAGACCCAATGCCACCCCTCAAGACGGTACATAAATCAAATAATCTTCGAAACTAGGCGAGCTATCGATCAAATTTTCGATTCATTACTGTCTTGAAAATTATTTACAACTTAGTTTGACTATTTTGAACAATCAAGTTGAAGCAGGATTGGGTCCATAAGTTAGACAATTTGGAAATAAGAAGACAACAACTGCACCTAAAAAAATGGATTTTAGAATTGAACATAATAAAAAAGAGAGAACTTTTTAATTGTGTTACGATTTTTCTGCTAATAGTCCTAATTAATACCTATAACTTTCGCCGATACTTAATCGATCAGATCATTCCTTCCAGATTTCCAGATTTTTTATTTTTTTCTAAAATCTCCCCACAAAGATTTATCTTGATCTAAAAAATACCTATAAATGAAATTAATTTACGGTTTTCGTAGAGAACTGCTCACAAGTAATTTTTGAGAATAAGATCAACGTTAGTGGCGTTTATGTTCTTTCAGATACTATAGTAAATAAAACGTAAATAACGTAAATAAAACATTGAATTGAAGGGAACTTGGGAAAATGACAAGCCAGCCAAAAAAAGCCGTCTCACTATCCAAGGCCAGCGCTTTCCAGATGAAAATATTTATTCCGAATCAATCATAAGAGTCCAGCCTACGTGCTACTAAACTTGAACTAATTCGAAAAAAAGGCTGATGTGCTCGAAAATAGCATTTCGACGTTAACGAGCATTCTTGTCGTTTGTCACTTTTTGACGTTTCAAGAATAACACATTGTTACTGTTTTGTGCGTTGTCCTGAAATATTGTGAATTTTGTGCTTTTATTTTCGAAGGGAAATAAAACATCTTTTTTGCATTTCAATAGATAAAGTATGATTATATATTTTTCGTAAAGAGGCTATTAAATAGAATGATTGATAGCTTTTTGTTTCATATAAATGCACACCAATCAACTCTTTTGTTCTGGTTGTCAAGCTGATACACCTCGTGTACAAATTGATACTCGGTTAATCATTCAATAAGTGTTTCATTAAAATCATAAGCAAAATTGCTCCATTACCTACATGTACCACCAACAAGCATTCCAACTTATCAGATCCAGAATTAACGGAACCATTCAAGGTGATCGACGAAGCATTCATTTGCTGTTGCAACTCTTCCAAAATTTGTTTTATTTGTTCAATCTCTGCCGCAGTATCAAATGCCAACTTTTCATCTAGAAATTGCTGTTTCTCCGACTGGTAGTTTTGCGTTTGCTCGATAAGTTTGATCTGTTGCTTGAGTTTCATCATTTCCTGACCTCTTTCAACCAAACTTGAACTGCTTTCCGACTCATGCGAATTTATAAGCTGTTTATTGATCTGCATTGATTTCGCCAGCAGTTTTAACTCTGAATTGATGGTCACTATCTCGTTTCTTACTTCCGTGTCAAAATTCTCCTTCATTGACATAGTGGATGCAGATAACTCACTCATGTTGGCTTCGAATGTTTTGTAAGTGTTGTGTAACAACCGGTTTTCCACTCGCAGTTGGTCAATGCTCGATGTTAGGGTATTGTTAAGAGACTCAATGTACATTAGTGTTTTTAGACTAAACTCTATTTCAATTTGCCTGTTTTCCGAATGTGGAACAGTTGCGAGTGTCTCCTTGAACTTAACTCTGCGAACCAGCTCTTCCAATGAGGGTCCATTTTTGTCACATTTAGTTTCACTTTCACTGTAAATTGTGACATTGCTTAGGGCCTTTAATGCTTTAAAAGTTGATGTAAGCCATTCGCAGTTAAATGAATTGTTATTCAAAGTCACTTCCCTTAAGACTGGAAAAACGCTCGGAAAGAAAAGCGCAATCTGCAGTTTATTTTCACGCAACCATATTCGATTCAACAATTTAGTATTCCAGTGCTCAAAACTTATATCACTGAGACGGTTATTATATGCATAGAATTCCTCCAAATTAGGAAGAATCACTGGATTCTGCAACGTTGCTCTGATTTCGGATAGTTTATTTCCGTATATTGAAATTAACTTAAGTTTGTTCAATCCGTTGAAATCGGCCATATCAAGGAATTCAATTTGGTTGTCATGCAGATAAAGTTTCTCCAAATTTTTCAAAACATTTAGATGTGCAGGAAGTTTTTCTAATTTCCCAAATATGATCACTAAATAATCTGTTTGATAATTCCAGTTTGGATTGATAACAACTTCAGTAGTACTACAATTTTCTATATAAACCGAACGAAGTTGCGCGATCAAATGCACACTACTAATCTGCCCTTGCCACAATGTAAGCTCTTTCATGTTCAAAATCGACGATTGCATTTCCGTCGTCAGTTCGTTGATTTTCGGATGTTGCACAAAAATCTCTTCAAACCCCGTGTAATTTAAACTGTTTGGGAAAACTGGATCACTTTCATGCTCTATGCTTACTACCAACATTTTTGAGTTTGTAGCAGAAGTCCAATAATTCCAAGCGTTGCAAACAACCAAGTTGGTGATGATTCTGAAAAAATACGTTTTGAAGTTAAGGTTACCATTTTTGACAATTGAAAAACGTAACGTAATTTTATTTAAAAAATATATGGGTCATTCCAGGTCAACTGAGTACACTTTTGGACTCGACCTTCACCGATTTGGACCAAACTTGGAGGGAACGTTTATCTATCGATAGTTAACAGAAATCCCAATTTTGGTGCTGATTGGACCATCCCTCTATTTTTGGCACCGCCCTCTTTTTTGGCAATTTTCTAAAAAACTTTTTTTTCTTTTAATCATAACTTTGCAACTTTTTGAGCAAAAGACTTTCTACAGGTTGCATTTTATAGAAAATTGTCCAAGGAATTCGATAAAAATAAAATTTTAACCCTCAAATGCCCACTAATATTATATTTTAACGTTTTAAGTATAAAAATTCAGTTTTGACCAATTGATTATATTTTTATTTGTTTTATTTTATCACCATCGTGTTCCCCGGACAATTTTACATTATAATCAATGTGTATCTCAAACTAAAATGAAATATTGGCGAGATACAGCGATTTTACTTAAAAAAGTTTGATTTTGCACTGCACTCTGTCCTATGAATTCAAATCCGAAATAAGTTTCTCACATATAAAAACCGAATTATGCGAGATTCATTCCTTTTTGTTGAAAAGTACACCATGAACTTCCGAGTGCTGCGCAAAATCAAACTTTTTTCAGTAAAATCGCTGTATCTCGTCAATAGTTCATTTTAGTTTGAAGTCTACATTGATTATTATGTAAAATTGTCCGGGGAACACGATGACGATAAAATAAAAGAAATAAAAATATAATCAATTGGTCAAAACTGAATTTTTATACTTAAAACGTTAAAATATAATATTAGTGGGCATTTAAGGGTTAACATTTTATTTTTATCGAATTCCTTGGACAATTTTCTATAAAATGCAACCTGTAGAAAGTCTTTTGCTCAAATAGTTGCAAAGTTATGATTAAAAGAAAAAAAAGTTTTTTAGAAAATCGTCAAAAAGAGGGCGGTGCCAAAAATAGAGGGATGGTCCAATCAGCACCAAACTTGAGATTTCTGCTAACTATCGATAGATAAACGTTTCCTCCAAGTTTGGTCCAAATCGGTGAAGGTCGAGTCCAAAAGTGTACTCAGTTGACCTGGAATGACCCATATACTTACATAAAACAAATGGGATTTGAATAAAAAATCATTTTAAATGAAATTATGTTACAACTCGAACGGATAAAATTTGTTCTGCTATGTACGACAATTACAGATATAAAGATAGAAAAACCATAGGAAGGGAGGTTTTATATTGCTTTTCATAGTGTCACCAATACATAAACAAATTAAATCATTTTAAACTAAAACTAACAGTAAGATTCAGGAAAGGCGCGTTGTAGTGGCGCTTAGATTTCTCAGTTTCAAATCATCAGCTTGAATAGGGAGGGTAATTTTCAAGAAATCATTTGTGTTTCGAAAGATGTCAACATTTTATCGTTTCTTGATGTTAAGTCACTAATCTCACTATGCTTAATAAAAGATCGATTAATCGGTAATACTCATTTTTTTCTCAAATCTGCGATAAATAGTATTTTGATCTATGAATAGGCCGGATGATGATGATGCAATGGTTCGTGGAGGTTGATAATGAGTCGGATATGAATCATATTGAATGATTTGTTTTTTGTTGGAAAATAAATTACAATGTATTCAGAGCAGTTATGTGAAGTTGAGACTAGGTAATAGATTTTATTACATTATTTCAAACAACAGTCTTGAACAATCAGGAAAAACGATGGTTGAATTTTTGATGATAACAAATTGAGTAATTCTCGCTGAAAGTGGACCACTATTTACACAAGGTGCTCAAAAATCAAAAGCAATATACTTTTCCAATAGCCCCCACCAAGTTATGAAAGAAACCATGTTTGGTTGCTTAAATTTGTCCTCACCTCGGCGCCACGAAGCTAAAAAAAATTATAGAACTTGATTTGAACAAATCTGTAATTTCTGCGACCGAAAACATCGTTCCATTTTTTTTTTTTTTTTAAAGACTGCCTCCTCGGAATTTATGGGAAATTTTTTTTTACACCCGAAAAAAAAAGTTGGAACGATGTTTTTGACCGCAAAAATTACAGATTTGATCTAATTGAGTTCTGCAAAGTTCTAGGATCATCTAGACATCCTAACAAATCACTGGAAAAAAGAATCGTCTTGATTGGGTGAGTTATGCTCGAGAACATATGCCGCATGTTAATAATAGGCCGAGATTGTTAATTCTGAGAAATTTGTAAAATTTACACTTTTTTTCTCACTAAAATAAAATAACTTGGCACTGGAGTATCGAAATTACGTTTTCTTTTAGAGAAAAATGTTCGTTGGGAAATTTCCTACAAGCAACATTCATTAGTTTTCTGAAAAAAAAAATGTCCACCCAATTGTAAATGAGCATTTAACAAAAAAAAAGTGAAAAAAAAACAATTTTTCAACATTAAATTGCCTGGAAGAACCCAAAAACTTAAATATTGGTCAATTATCGATAGAGCATCTTGATCCTTGGACAATAAACTATCATTTAACATTCCAACGCCCAAGGCTCCAAAAAAGTTGGAACGGTAACTTCAACTTGATGGTTCTCGGGCATAACTCAACCAATCAAGATGATTCTTTTTTCCAGTGATTTGTTAGGATGTCTAGATGATCCTAGAACTTTTCAGAACTCAATTTGATCAAATCTGCATTTTTTGCGATCAAAAACATCGTTCCAACTTTTTTTTTCGCGTGTAAAAAAAAATTCGCCAAAAATTCCGCGGAGGCAGTCTTTTTGAAAAAGTTGGAACGATGTTTTTGGTCGCAAAAATTACACATTTGATCAAATTGAGTTCTGCAAAGTTCTAGGATCATCAAGACATTCTTGAGTTATGCCCGAGAACCAGCGAGTTAAAGTTACCGTTCCACCTTTTTGGGAGGCTTTGGCGTTCGTGTAAGTTGGACATGCGTTGGGCGTTCCAGTGTTAAAAAGTGAGCACCTATATTTATTGACAAAACCTTTAAATGGGTCGAGCAAATTGCAACATTTTGGGCGCCCGAAAATCAAAATTAGAATAAGAAAGATAGGAGGAACATACACCTGAGATTTATTGGTCTTTTATGTGAAGTCGTCTCAGCTTAAGAATGGATTTGTCAGTTTTTCGATAAAGCGGGGCGTCGGCCTTCAAAAATGACTTTTAAAAATACATTGGTGTTTTGGGGCTAAAAAATTTATGGAACGGTATTTTTCTGACAAGTACATTCGAAAGCTCTGCTCATTTCCTTTCCAAAACACCCCTAAACATCAAGGGTTCTTTTTTTTCATAAAAAATATTTTTATTAGGTCCTTTTCAGTGCTGGGACCTGGTTAGGACCGAGTCGGCTTTTGTAATAACATTGTTCTTAATGCTAAGAGTAATTACAGAGGATCTTGTGTGTAAATGTTAGTGGGAGGGGAGCCGATTACCCGCGGCCTACTCTGGGTTAGTAGGGAAGGGATTGATGTTAAAAGACAAGGCGTGGGAAGGGAAGGGGGATTGTGTAGGGGTCTCTGCTGGCCTTTGCTTTTGTCCTCCGCCGCAACTCGGTGTCCAGCTGCTGGGGCGATCTTACTTTGCTTCCGGTGCAAACCAGAAACGACGGCTTTGTGTGAAGGCGAGTTATACTAACTGAAGGAAAACTAACTGCAGGAAAACTAACTGAAGAAAAACTATATGGATATTTTGGAATCTAAGTGGAACTGATACATCAAGGGTTCGTTGAAGTGAAGTTTTGTAAAGTTATTAGCAATTTTGTAGACGCGCCTAAGTTAAAAAATTACCAACTTAAAAAAAATGGTTTAGCTTCGTGGCGCGACAAATTTAACCAACCAAACATGGTTTCTTTCATAAGTTGGGCTATTGGAAAAGTATATTGCTTTTGATTTTTGAGCACCTTGTGTAAATAGTGGTCCACTTTCAGCGAGAGTCACTCAAATATAGTTTTTTTTTTGTTAATTCCACAGTATCTAGTTAAATCAATTTTAATGATACCTCTTTGGAAAAATCTCACAGGCTTTAAACTAATACTTTTTGAAGCAAAAGAACACTCGGTTTTCTTTAACTTCTTGTATAGAGTTTGGAGTGTGAAGGAGAAGCAAATTTTGAACATTAAGAGCTTTTGGAAAGTTAATATTACCATTTTTTAGATATTACGAAAGTTACGAATGATCCATGTTCTTACACTGAAAAAGCATTAGATCAGTTGTTGAGATTTTGGCAATAGAAAATGGTGGGCTTTTAGGTTAAAAGAAGAAAAAAAGGAGTAATTATTTTTCAAAAACTCTTAACTCTGCGGCAAAATGTTGGTCCGTACTCCTCAATGGTTCAAAAGTTGAGGATTTTTGTCACTTAAAACAAAAATTAAAAAACGGATATTAGGAATTCGATTTTAATTTAAAATTTCGTTTCGATGGTGTAATGTATTTTTCAAAGCAGATAATACAAAAATAGTTTTAAAACCTCCGCCATATTTCGATACTCTACTGCAATTTTTTTATTTTTTTATTGTCTGCTTTGCAACTTTGTAGAACATACACTCTAATCAATAACCCTGCAAAATTCTCTACCAAAACAGGAAATTGATTTTATTTGTATTTTCTTATTTGGCTCAAACTATGTGGGAGTCTTCCCTATGACTATAGAAGTCATTTTGTGACATTGGTTCACCCATACAAGTCTCCATACAATTTTGGCAGCTGTCCATACAAAAATGGTATGTAAATATTCGAAAATCTGTAACTTAAGGAAATTTCTGATCAATTTGGTTTCTTCGGCAAAGCTGTAGGTATTGATGAGGACTGTTAAACAAAAGGAACACGCCGATTTTTTATTATTTTTTTCACAAAAACTCAATTTCCCAAAATTGGTACATATTTTAAGATTTTCGAGATTTTTTGATATGTTTTAGGGGACCAAAACCCGCAACTTTTTAGCCAAACAGAAGAATGGTCAAAAATCTTGCCACCGAGTTATGACTTTTTGAAAAACAGGTGATTTATGGAAAAAATCGAAATTTCATACACCCACAGTAGAAACCCGAGAGAATAGCTGTACCAAAATTAAATGGAAGCATAAACCTCTCGCGGATGAACCACCACGAAATTGTGTTCATTTGTTCATTGAACCAGCTCATCCCATTGAGTGGCTTATATTGGCAAATGACAATCTCATAGTTGTCGAACTTTGGTGGCCTATACGGCAAAGGCGCGGTTCGATATGTCAAGGGTCTTGGGTTCGAGTCTACATACCGGCTCTTTTTTTTTTTGTTGTGGATCTGTTTTGAAAATGTACCCATGAGAATAAGGCTCTCGTCAATCTCGGGATTAATCCTCTGGGTCCGTTCACACTACACTACTCCGTACACTACTTTATACTACCAGATCGTGTTCTTTATTCTCTCGGATGGCGCTGCCCAACTGTGGTTGTACATAAAATGTGTTTGACCTAATTTAAATTTGAATTTGCAATCGAAAAGTACTTTACAGATTTTTTGATAAAGTGTCTCGTTTTCAAGATATAGCCACCGAAAGTTTGATTTCAGCGAAATATTTGCAGTTTTTAGATTTAAAAAAAAGGTGACCATGAGTTACCATTTCAAAAAATATTTTTTTATAGTTCAGAAAATTTGCTATAAAATTGTCCAACGACATTGAAGGTTGCATCTCTGGTTGCTGAGATAAAGCGGCTTAAAGAAAAGAAATAGGAAAATTGAAGTTTTTTGAAGTCTAACCCAAGCAACCCTCCATGTTCTAATGCTGATGTCTCAGCAACTAACGGTCCGATTTCAATGTTGAAATCAATATTCAATATTCAAAATATTTCAAAGGGAGCCCAGACGAACTAAAGATTTAAACCAACATTATTCTTAAAAAATGTTTCAATTTCATTGCTATTCAATTATTGTTTCAGCGTAAATATAAAATTTCCTTCATAATCGACAGATTTAAGATATTCCGCAGCGTAGTTTTCACAACGGCTCTCACAATGTACTCTCAATCAAGTTAAATTCTTTGTTCGAGTAGCTCCTTCGTTGCAACACACAGCCAGCATCGCTGAGGCATCTTCGTTTCTGATACCGAGCACATTTTCCTCCCAAGATTATGTCGCACATAATGAAGGCGAGAAAATTAACTTTTTTAATTCAATTACCAGGGCCTTATGCACCACTATGTGTACTCTACTATATTCTGGCATTTTTTTATAATTCTTTTGCGACGAAAAACGACTATGCAAACTGCTCTCGGTGAAGCTTTTGCCGTTGATGAAGTTCCGAGTTCCTTCAGGATCATACAGGCAACGGCAGCAGTGCCGCCGGAAGTGACTGCAGGGTGTCTACCCCACTTGCCATATTCGCTCGTTATCTACTTGACTTAGTGCTGGCGGGGAGTTTCATCCTTTTTTTTCCTTGCGGGATAAGTTTTCTTTTTCCTTCCCGCTCTCTTATGCCATAATCTGATTCAATTACGCTTAATTTACCTGTTATGAGGCGAGCCACTGATACTGTAACGCGCGCGTTGCAAAAAGCCACGTGGAACAGGGTGAAGATGCAGGAGCTGCTGCAACGTCACGTGTCTGTGAAAATGTAAAAGCGGAATTAAGGTCGCGTTGAATGAGGTGCATATTTTTCCGTGCGCAATGAGGCGAGTATTGTGTGACGGAAGCTCATTTTATTATGGTGAAAATTGGTGTGGAATTTGTAATGTATCTTTTCTGGAAATATTTCATTTTACTCCTTTTCAAATTGAATTGATCTTATTTTCCAAGAAATGTAAGATCAAACGAAGCAAATCCTTGGTATTGTTCAACTTATAATACAAATAAGCTATCAATAATAGATGGGTAATTCTCTACCAACTCACACGAAATCGGGAAAAGTTGCCCCGACCCCTCTTCGATTTGCGTGAAACTTTGTCCTAAGGGGTAACTTTTGTCCCTGATCACAAATCCGAGGTCCGTTTTTTTTATATCTCGCGACGGAGGGACGGTACGACGGTGCGAAAAAAGAGGTGTTTTTCAATAATTCGCAGCCTGAAACGGTTATGAGATAGAAGTTTGGTGTCAAAGGGACTTTTATGTAAAATTAGACGCCCGATTTGATGGCGTACTCAGAATTCCGAAAAAACGTATTTTTCATCGAAAAAAACACTAAAAAGTTTTAAAATCTCTCCCATTTTCCGTCACTCGACTGTAAAAATTTTTGGAACATGTAATTTTAAGGGAAATTTAATGTACTTTTCGAATCTACATTGACCCAGAAGGGTCATTTTTTTTATTTAGAAAAAAAAATTTCATTTTAAAATTTCGGTTTTTTTTCTAATTTTGCAGGGTTATTTTTTAAGCTGTAACAATGTTCTAAAAAGTTGTAGAGCAGACAATTACAAAAAAATGGATATGTAAACATAAGTGGTTTGCTTATAAACATCACGAGTTATCGCGATTTATGAAAAAAAGTTTTGAAAAAGTTGGTCGTCGTCGATCATGGCCGTTCATGGACACAATGTGCTTGTTTCAAACGATCAATGTAAAAACTGAATTAGGGGAAATATACCCTTTCTAATCAAACACCTATCTTCGTCATATGGAGAGTTTGGTGCTCGATTAAAGCTCCAAAAATACTATTTAGGCTGTAAACTTACCAGCAACAGCACCGCCTCGAGTAAGCACGCAAATGTATGCCACTTACTGGCCAAAAAGATCAAATTTAATGCACTTTTGATCATAATTTCTATTTCGCGAGACCATTTCTCATCATTTTGGTGGCACACACATCCACACGCAAGATCAGAGGTTAACTGCTTAACGAAAGTCGCCATCAATATCCTTTCACTTGCGCTAACGATTTCAAAGCGCTTAAGATATAAAATTGCTTCCAACTACCGGCTACATGTTCTTTTGACCGTTACTTAGTCACTCACTTGAAAAATAATCCCGAAAAATGTAAATAATTAGCAAGCACCATCAAAAAAACAAACGCGCTATGTCTTTTGACGTTTCAATTTTGACCACCCATTCCAAACGAAGGCTGAAGAAAACCGAGCGAGAAGCGAAGGCAAATAAAGAACAAAGGGTGGCCACCAACACCACCAGCAGCGCTAGTGGTGTTGCCAGGAAACTTTCTCTATAAATGCTACTTTTCGTGAGTGTTCGCTCAAGATTTCATCAATTTTGGCAGCACGAAGCAGACCCAAACGAACGTTGGAAGAAAAAAAGAACTAAGCTGAAAATAGAAAAATGGGCGTGGCCCAATGCACACGACTGATTAGAATGCGTTTTTGAAATATTTTTTAAAATGCTTGTAAAAGAAATAGCATAACTTTTAATAAAAGTGAAAATAAACAGAAATGTTCACAAAAAGTTGCTCTACTCGTTGGTGTACTTGGTTTTACTGAATTTCAAGGAACACTCCAGATTATCCAACATCATTCAAACAAGACCGCTTATTAGGCTTAAAATGGGTTTATTTCCCCTATTTGATCAACGTTGTATTATTTCCGCGTATTGTTCTCTATTTTCCATCATTGTTTTATTAATAACATCAATATCCCCGTACTCAAGCATTGGCAGTAATTGATTTATTTTTTCACATATTCTGCTTCGAATTGGACCATTAGTGCAGCATTTTTTCTGCATTATTAAATTTATCGTTTATCAGTATCAAAAACCACCACTTTAAAATTACATTGGATGGTTTCTCAAACCTCCATCAAAACTAAATTTGCTGGGATTCGTACGAGTTTCAACTAATTGTCATGAAACTTTCAGAAGGAAAAAACTGAATTGTTCGTTTGTTTTTTTGTTTTGTTTTGTTTTGTTTTGTTTTGTTTTGTTTTGTTTTGTTTTGTTTTGTTTTGTTTTGTTTTGTTTTGTTTTGTTTTGTTTTGTTTTGTTTTGTTTTGTTTTGTTTTGTTTTGTTTTGTTTTGTTTTGTTTTGTTTTGTTTTGTTTTGTTTTGTTTTGTTTTGTTTTGTTTTGTTTTGTTTTGTTTTGTTTTGTTTTGTTTTGTTTTGTTTTGTTTTGTTTTGTTTTGTTTTGTTTTGTTTTGTTTTGTTTTGTTTTGTTTTGTTTTGTTTTGTTTTGTTTTGTTTTGTTTTGTTTTGTTGTGTTTTGTTTTGTTTTGTTTTGTTTTGTTTTGTTTTGTTTTGTTTTGTTTTTTTTTGTTTTGTTTTGTTTTGTTTTGTTTTGTTTTGTTTTGTTTTGTTTTGTTTTGTTTTGTTTTGTTTTGTTTTGTTTTGTTTTGTTTTGTTTTGTTTTGTTTTGTTTTGTTTTGTTTTGTTTTGTTTTGTTTTGTTTTGTTTTGTTTTGTTTTGTTTTGTTTTGTTTTGTTTTGTTTTGTTTTGTTTTGTTTTGTTTTGTTTTGTTTTGTTTTGTTTTGTTTTGTTTTGTTTTGTTTTGTTTTGTTTTGTTTTGTTTTGTTTTGTTTTGTTTTGTTTTGTTTTGTTTTGTTTTGTTTTGTTTTGTTTTGTTTTGTTTTGTTTTGTTTTGTTTTGTTTTGTTTTGTTTTGTTTTGTTTTGTTTTGTTTTGTTTTGTTTTGTTTTGTTTTGTTTTGTTTTGTTTTGTTTTGTTTTGTTTTGTTTTGTTTTGTTTTGTTTTGTTTTGTTTTGTTTTGTTTTGTTTTGTTTTGTTTTGTTTTGTTTTGTTTTGTTTTGTTTGTTTTGTTTTGTTTTGTTTTGTTTTGTTTTGTTTTGTTTTGTTTTGTTTTGTTTTGTTTTGTTTTGTTTTGTTTTGTTTTGTTTTGTTTTGTTTTGTTTTGTTTTGTTTTGTTTTGTTTTGTTTTGTTTTGTTTTGTTTTGTTTTGTTTTGTTTTGTTTTGTTTTGTTTTGTTTTGTTTTGTTTTGTTTTGTTTTGTTTTGTTTTGTTTTGTTTTGTTTTGTTTTGTTTTGTTTTGTTTTGTTTTGTTTTGTTTTGTTTTGTTTTGTTTTGTTTTGTTTTGTTTTGTTTTGTTTTGTTTTGTTTTGTTTTGTTTTGTTTTGTTTTGTTTTGTTTTGTTTTGTTTTGTTTTGTTTTGTTTTGTTTTGTTTTGTTTTGTTTTGTTTTGTTTTGTTTTGTTTTGTTTTGTTTTGTTTTGTTTTGTTTTGTTTTGTTTTGTTTTGTTTTGTTTTGTTTTGTTTTGTTTTGTTTTGTTTTGTTTTGTTTTTGGGATGAGTTTCATAATTGGGGTTGATTGTGTGAGACTTTCGAAGTCTAATTTTACTTGAATAATTATTAAAAAATCGTAAATTAACATTAAAAATAGATTTGAAAAACTAACTGCAATAAACGTTCAACCTGTTTGTTTTCATTACCTGAAACTCAACCACCCCAATTAACTTCCAATGAAACGGCAATTGCCACAATCACGAGCGAGACACCGAGGTCGATAAAAATGTGCAATTTATTACCTTTAACTGTTCTCATCTCTTCGGCAACGGATTCCGGTTCCCCGGGTTTGGGTCTGGATTCTGGACCAGACCAGCAACACACTTCATGAGGAAACCCAAACCGCGGGTGGGCGCGCGATAAATAGTGGAAAGCAATTTATTTTTGCCGATAATTTTTTGATTGCAGAAAACAGGATCAGCGGAACAGATATATTTTGCACTCTCTGCCCCGGTGAGATTGCTTTTCCGGCAGATCCACCCAGCGCCGCTGTCTGGACTGAGAAGTATTGTTGTTGACGGGCTTCCGGCAGCAGCAAAAGAAACGAACGTGGGTTCGATTGCACCTGACCTGGGCTGGCTGTTATGCGCCCGTAAATTGTACGTACGCCGGCTTGGGGGAGGGAATTACGAATGATGCTACTCTACCGGTTGAGAGTGGATTCAGGTTGCCATGGAAATCGCAGAAGTTGAAGCGAAAACATCCATCCATTGTTGGGATTGCAATCATACTTTAAGAACTAAATATTTTTTCACGATGATTTAATAAATTCTATTTTTGCATGATCTAAAAATGGTTGTGTCCAATCCATTTAAAATAATCATTAGTCCTTATCTTAATTCCACGATAAATGTAGCTTGTCTAAAAATATTTTTAAACAAAACGATTGTAGAACCACTAGTTATTTGTTATTCATATCTTAAACTAGGCGTTCTATCAGCAGCACTATTTTTTTTATAAAACATTTTTATGTTTGATGTAGATTTCAAGGGTCAATGTTTATCTTCAAAACTTTTATAAACCTCCTTCAAACAATATTTTTAAATAATGATTTCGTTCAATTAACATTTTTCTGAGATGTTTTGACATTGGATCAAGAAAAACTAAGAAAAACTTTTTTTTTACTTAATTGATTTGTAACTTCAAACTTTTTCCGTTGCCGTGATAAATAACAAAATACAGTAAATCAGATTTGGGACCATCCATAAACCTCGTGGACACTTTAGGGGGGGGGGGGGTTACCCGAGCATGGGTAAATAACAAGGGAAATGCGTAATAATACCTTTCTCTGGTATCAATACCAAATTTTGGTATTCATGGACCCTTTAAAATTTGTCTTAAGGATTATGCAAGAGCAAAATGTGCTATCATACCAATTTAAGGTATTGTTTTGATATTGCAAAATTGCAGAATTTGTCAATGGTCGAACACCACATTTCGGTATTCTTTTGGTATAACAGTATTTTATCAAATTCATCTGAAACTATGGGAAAATTTTGACCAATTTTGACAAAATAATTAATTTTGCGCTAAAATGATGTCTCAAAGCGAATGCTTTCATTGAAAACCGGAAATTTCAAACTTGATTTCAAACATTTTTGATATACCCCCTAAAGAAATGACTTGAAATTGTGAAAAAAATTCTAAGTCAGGATGCCACATTTTGGTATTATTTTGGTATTGAAAGGTTTCATCAAATTCCTCTGAAACTATGGGATTTTTTTTAATAAATTTTGATGAGATAATTAATTTTGCGCTAAAATGACTTGAAACCCAAAAATGTTAAAGCTGATTTTCATTTATTTTTTTATTTACCCGCTAAGATTTAAAAAAAAAACGTTGAAATTTCTCTAAGTTGGGATAACCAAATACTTTGAAAAACGAGTTAATCGACAGATTATTGAATTTTGGTGAATTTCAATCCAGTTTCATTTTAATAACACTTATTTTTCAATCTTGTTATTTTTTAGAATCTTCAAGAACTTCAAGCACAGGCCGTCAATGACAAATGCATTCGATGTGGTGAAGAATATCACTAAGAACAACATGGAATCATCAGGTGAGTAGATTTGGCTGTTGCATATGGATCATTTCCGTTTTTTCACTAACTGCAACTGCTGCACTAAAAATGGTATGAAAATACCAAATTTTGGTATTTCTTGTGCAAATACCAGCGACCAAAATGTGCTCTTGGTTGCCCAGTAATAGATGGTAAAATACCATGAAATCATACCAAAATCATGTATGTGGAAGACCACAGGAATACCAAAATCTGATTTTCCAAGAGCGCGGGAATACCTAAAAATAAAACCATGGTAAAACCAAGTTTTGGTATTTAAGCAATGTTCAAAAATCCAGAAGACCTCAACTTGGTATTGAAATGGTTTTATTTTGAGGTATTATTTTACCCTTGGAATAACATGGTTTGGTATTGTTGTGCCCTTCCACATACAAGACTTTGGTATGATTTCATGGTATTTTACCATCTATTACTGGGCAACCAAGGGCACATTTTGGTCCCTGTTATTTGCCCAAGTAATATCAAAATTTGGTATTCCCGTGTTATTTACCCCTGCTCGGGTTTGGTATGGCGATTGTCCACGATCCATACAAACAAGTTTTTTTTTGTATGGACAATTATTCAAGATTCTCAAAAAACTATCCACGTGGTTTATGGATGGTCCCAAATCTGATTTTCTATCATTTTCTCATAGGTGATTTCTGCTAACATTAGCCACAAACCTGTTATTGTTAATCAAACTGCTCATCCAAGCAAAATGTCTTGTTATTTTAAGTCAAAACTCCATAATTACTCCAGCAAGCTATATTCTAGTGGTTAGTGGAGGATTCATACTGTTTAAAAAAATTTAAATAAACTCTACTGATGCTTAAATTTTGGTATCAGCGATTCCACGTCAAACCAGCAGGATCCAGACAAAAAGGCAATGATGGCAATGAATTCTCTTCTTAAAAGTTATTTCCAAATTTGGACGCATGTAATTTTGAGATTCTAAAAGGCACCAGAAATCAAATATTTTTCAAAGTTTAATTCGTCCTCAAAATCGGCCCCAAAAATTAGTGGGCAAAACCCAAAAACGTGAAAATATAATAGAAGTTGAAATCTAATCAACTTAAAACAATTTAAAATTCTATTCCTTGCGATGAGAATTTAGCATTTAACATTAAGCGTGTTTGGACTGTATTAAAATATTTTGTTTTTTGAAATTTAATTTCGACGTACAGTACCGCAAACAGTTTTTCTTCGTGAATTTGTTTTTTCGCTTAAGATATTTAGAAAACAAATTATGTCAAAAACAACTGGGCTGGTTAAAATGCATGTGATTTTATTTTTTGTTTTTTTTTGTGTTAGAGCTTAGGAAAATAAATTTAAAAAAATATTTACAGCGTTTTGTGTAAAATTCTAGAATTTTATATTATGTTTAAGAAAGCCAACTTTTAATAATCAGTAACTTCTAATATTGAATATGACTTATTAACAGTTGATAAACAAAAAAAAAACAACTTTCAAATGTAGTTAAAATATATTCTTCTTCTTGGAAATTAACATTAAAACTATTGATAAAGTTTTGGAAAAAGACAAATATTACGTTGATGCATACAACAACCGACCATGACATAGACAGATTCATTAAACTCAGGAAATATCATTTTGTGAGAATTTAGAATCTAAAAAAATCTTTTGAGTTCTAACAAACCATTCAATCAAACATGTACTAGCACATTTGGAAGAAAAAATAATTCATCAGGAAAAAAGCATTCCACTTATGACTTATTGATATTGAATTTATGCAAGTGTTATTAATTTATTATACTGCCCCTTATCCCATAATTTTTTTCAATTCTTCTAATCTGACTAATTCTTAACTTCGATCTTCTGATTTTTGTTCAAGCTTTTTTTACATGTTTAAGTTAAACCTATTCAGCAGATACAATTAGTTGGAATTTTCTGCTATGGGTAATTCTCCACCAACTCACACAATATCGGAAAAAGGTTGCCCCGACCCCTCTTCGATTTCGTGAAACTTTGCTCTAATGGGTAATTTTGGTCCCTGATCACGAATCCGAGGTCCATTTTTCGATATCTCGTGGGGCGGTACGACCCCTTTCATTTTTCTGTTTTTTTACTAAGACACGTATTTCAGTGATTTGTAGCTCGCAACCGTGAAAAGATAGCAATTTGGTGTCAAAGGGACTTTTGTGTAAAATTAGACGCCCAATTTGATGGCGTACTCAAAATTCCGAAAAAACGTATTTTTCATCAGAAAAGTTTAAAAAATAGTTTTAAAATCGCTGCCATTTCCCGTTACTCAACGGTCAAAAATCGTGAGACATGTCATTTTATGGGAAATTTAATGTAATTTTTGAATCTGAAATAACCCAGAAGGGTCATTTTTTCATTTAGAACCAAAATTTTCATTTTAAAATTACGTGTTTTTTCTAACTTTGCAGGGTTACATTTTAGAGTGTAACAATGTTCTACAAAATTGTAGAGCAGACAAAAACAAAAAAGGGGTTTGCATGTATTGTTCACGAGTTATCAGAATTTTACAAAAAAGTTTTTGGTAAAGTTATGATTTTGACCATTTTTGACCAGTTTTTCGAATTTTTAACCCCAAAAACTCAATCGTGTGCTTTTGAAAGTATTTTTTTCGGAAAATTCAGCTAATTTTGCATAAGAATGAACCCTTGGACGATTGTTGTGGGTTATTCACTGCTTGTATGTGGGGATTTTTCGAAAATAAAAAAAAAAACAGACCGGATACACTCACTAATCACAAAAATATTTTTTTTGAATTTTTTTTCTGATTCTCGCAATGCACGAGTCACAACAATCGTCCAAGGGGTCATTCTTATGCAAAATTAGCTGAACTTTCCGAAAAAATACTTTCAAAAGCACACGATTGAGTTTTAGGGGTTAAAAATTCGAAAAACTGGTCAAAAATGGTCAAAATCATAACTTTTTCAAAAAACTTTTTTGTAAAATTCTGATAACTCGTGAAGAATATATGCAAACCCCTTTTGTTTATATATCAAAATTTTTTGTCTGTTCTACAATTTTGTAGAACATTGTTACACTCTAAAATGTAACCCTGCAAAGTTAGAAAAACACGTAATTTTAAAATGAAAAATTTTGTTCTAAATGAAAAATGACCCTTCTGGGTTATTTCAGATTCAAAAAGTACATTAAATTTCCCATAAAATGACATGTCTCACGATTTTTGACAGTTGAGTAACGGGAAATTCACGGTTGCGAGCTACAAATCGCTGAAAATCGTGTCTTAGAGAAAACCAGAAAAATGAAAGGGGTCGTACCGCCCCACCGTCACGAAATATCGAAAAATGGGACTCGGATTCGTGATCAGGAACCAAAATAACCCCTTAGAGCAAAGTTTCACGCAAATCGAAGAGGGGTCGGGGCAACTGCTGTGTGAGTTGGCGGAGAATGACCCCTATACCATTATTTTTTTTTTTGCTGCCTGCGATGCTAGTTTTTTTTTCACTCAGCCTTTAGACTTGTTTAGTTTTTTTTTTTAACTATCCTATAGTTTCTTCAGGTTGCTCAGCACAGAGTGCTTTATCCTTATACGCCCAAAATTATAGTCAACATTTGAATACGAAAAGAAAACATTAAAATATATTATACAATTTCATTTCTATCTTAGACAACACCAAACGCCCCGAAACATCCGCTATGCTTAATTGCCCAGTTGCCTCAGATGCGAGCTCGAGGCGGACAACATTTGAAATTCATCCATTACGGATTATTAGCCATCTTGCAAATGTGTCGCCCATAACCATTAATTCCTGTGTGCTGTATGCTACCACCCTTTGCTAGAGAGCTGCTGCTTGAATAACCACCCACACACTATGCGTTATGCTCTAATGTGTGTCATGCTGCAATACTGGTCAGCCAGCAACGCTCCATTTTCCACTCAAATCCTTGCATTGTGTGTACTTGCTGTTTGTGTGTGCACTTTGGGTTTGAATTTGCTTCAATAAATATGCTTATGCGAACCGGAACACACGTCGTTGCATGGTGCACTTGCTTCTCTATTTATGCGCACTTGGGGCTTTTATACGGGATTCGTCCGTAACCATCACCACCATTGTTGTGTTACAGTTGGAAAATTGCACAATTGTCTCCACCCATACCGACTGCCACCCACCGCATAAACTTATTTACGTGCACGAGATTTACTCAAGTGAAACTGGGTTAGGTTTTAGACAGATCTTTTTTCCTTATTTTATCCAGTACATCGAATAATCTTCACAATTCGTAATCTTGTTAAGTACGAAAGCTAATTACTTGATTTCATCCCCACCAATGCATTTATATTCAATGACATAATCGATTCTCTTCCAATTACAGTAAGAACATTGTTTTGCTTCCGTACTTGCACAAATTTATTCAAACGAGATCGGCAAACCAGCATTCATAACGCTAATACCCCCAACCTTTCGGTTTCAGGTTGAATGTCGTATGATTGAAGTCTCAAGACGGTATTATGCAAAAATCAACCCTCGATTTGTATAATACAAAAACCGAAAAAAGAAGAAGAAAAAGTAATGATATTCCTTCCCTTTGATGAATCCTGCCGTGCTGGTTGCGATGCGTTGCCTACGCGAAAGAAGTCGTCCCAGGACTTGACAACTCTCGGTTGATTGTTTTCCGTCTCAAGAGCACATCCTTCTTGCATCAATTGCTGCTGCTACGGCCATGTTGTTGAGGAAATACTTGCTTTCTTCTTCGTCTTCTTGTTTCTCGGCAGACGTTTTATCGAAAAGTCAACCGATAGATCGTAAAAGTGCCACCCCTTTGCCAGACTGTAGGCGAAGAAAGCAGGTTCCTGTGTTTGTTCCTTGCCGACAGGGGCACATGGCCTGGCCGATTCACGAGATTATTCAAGAAGTTTGCTCTTTAGTTCTTGCACTGATTCTTTCGACGAGTAGATCCTAACTTTGTGCGGAGAAATTCTCCAGGAATGCGAACATCATATTTTTGTTGCATCTATACATGACTTTGGATAACTAGATTAAACATTAGCCAAAAAATACAGTATCGTCATCTGGGGTGAATCGGGATTACAGTCTTAACAGGAACATTAGTATTATAGTACCTAAAAGCCTCAAATGTTGAAACTACGCCAACTCACACAGCAGTTGCCCCGACCCCTCTTCGATTTGCGTGAAACTTTGTCCTAAGGGGTAACTGTTGTCCCTGATCACGAATCCGAGGTCCGTTTTTTGATATCTCGTGACGGAGGGGCGGTACGACCCCTTCCATTTTTGAACATGCGAAAAAAGAGGTGTTTTTCAATAATTTGCAGTCTGAAACGGTGATGAGATAGAAATTTGGTGTCAAAGGGACTTTTATGTAAAATTAGACGCCCGATTTGATGGCGTACTCAGAATTCCGAAAAACGTATTTTTCATCGAAAAAAACACTAAAAAAGTTTTAAAAATTCTCCCATTTTCCGTTACTCGACTGTATTTTTTTTTGGAAAATGTCATTTTATGGGAAATTTAATGTACTTTTCGAATCTACATTGACCCAGAAGGGTCATTTTTTCATTTAGAACAAAATTTTTCATTTTAAAATTTCGTGTTTTTTTCTAACTTTGCAGGGTTATTTTTTAGAGTGTATCAATGTTCTACAAAGTTGTAGAGCAGACAATTACAAAAATTTTGATATATAAACATAAGGGGTTTGCTTATAAACATTACGAGTTATCGCGATTTTACGAAAAAAAGTTTTGAAAAAGTTACTTTTTGCGTTTCTCTTTGTTTCGTCGTCCGTGTCTGTCGCGGGTGCAATGCTTGAAAAGGGATCTATCACTGAATGGGACTGCTCGATATTCGATAGAACTTTCTGTCAGCGATCATTTCCCAAAACGATATTTGATCGCTGACACACAACGCCTATCATGACCGTCATTGCTTGGCGACGGTCGATGAACGTAAAAACGAAGACGAAACGAACGAAAAATGAGCACCACTCAAGCAGCCGCCCGAACGAGACAACGTGCTCTTTCTCTTTCTCTCGTTTTTGTCTCTCTCTTCCTAGTGTATGCTGCGTGGTGACAGAAATCATATGATTGCTATCATTGGAGAGATGATCGGAATCTCGGTAGAATGTCAAACTTAATGATTTTTCTCCTGGAGGGAAGTCAATGATTGTGTGAGTGACTTTGCGTAGCACTCATTCCTTTGTGTATGAAACGAACGAAAGTAGAATGTAAAAATCAGGTTGTCGTGGTGAAGACGATTGGAGTGTTCTGTCAGCTATCACCAAAAAAGTCGAAATTTCGCAAGCCCTGGACGACCAACTTTTTCAAAACTTTTTTTCGTAAAATCGCGATAACTCGTAATGTTTATAAGCAAACCCCTTATGTTTATATATCAAATTTTTTGTAATTGTCTGCTCTACAACTTTGTAGAACATTATTACACTCTAAAAAATAACCCTGCAAAGTTAGAAAAAAACACGAAATTTTAAAATGAAAAATTTTGTTCTAAATGAAAAAATGACCCTTCTGGGTCAATGTAGATTCGAAAAGTACATTAAATTTCCCATAAAATGACATGTTCCAAAAAATTTTTACAGTCGAGTAACGGAAAATGGGAGAACGCCATCAAATCGGGCGTCTAATTTTACATAAAAGTCCCTTTGACACAAAATTTCTATCTCATCACCGTTTCAGACTGCAAATTATTGAAAAACACCTCTTTTTTCGCATGTTCAAAAATGGAAGGGGTCGTACCGCCCCTCCGTCACGAGATATCAAAAAACGGACCTCGGATTCGTGATCAGGGACAAAAGTTACCCCTTAGGACAAAGTTTCACGCAAATCGAAGACCCCTCAACTGGCAACTGCTGTGTGAGTTGGCGTGGACATACCGTACCAAACGCTCCGGTTCAGTTTTGATATGGTGTGTGTTTTGTGTGTGCAGTTTTTGTAAGTGTCGTTAGTAAGTGTAAAACATTCGAACACGATCATTTTTGGTTCATTGTTTGTCCCTCAAACAGCAAAGCTTTAGGAGGATTTTAAATAAGCTAAATTAATATCAACTGTAAAAGAAATCGTGTTTCACGGAAAAAACCCAATAATTAAGCCCAACTTTCAAAAAATTTATGCAAAATGAATCAAAAAACGCTTTTTACATCATTACAGTCCAGAAATTTTCAAAATATCTTTGGATTTATGAAAATATTTTTTCTAATCTATGGTCCGAAAATTCAAAATTCGCAAAAAAGGGGTTATTCAATGCATTTTAAATAGTTACAATCAATTGAACATGTTTATACAATAAAAAAAAATTAAAATCGGCAATAATATTTTTTGCCCCTTACTTTTTGGGGAAATCTTGAAGGGGGGCGGCACAAAAACTTGATATAAAATACTCGATAAAATATGCAATTACCCAAATAAAGTCTCTTTAACTTTTTTTGAAAAGTTTTTTATTTTAGTTAACTACTGATAGTGAACCTTTATTTTTTCTAAATCTTGCCACAGTGACAGCGATGGAAGAATCTTCATCAAAAGAAAATCTTTGGCGCTCATAAAGGAAAAAAAATCGACTCTCTCGCGCACGAAACGGTAAAATTCGGTTAAACGAAAATCCACTCTCATTCGCGGGTGGATAAAGTTCTGAAGCGATTTTTTTTTTTGCAATAATCGCTGCACAGTGATTATTTTTGCATAAAAAAATCTGTTATTCTTATGAACCTCATAGCTGTTTGTCTTTATTATAAAATATGTAAAAAAAAATAGCTTTAACCAAAATGTTCATTTAAATTCCCAACACATGCGTTCTCAGGCTAAAGGTTGTCTGTGGGGTTCCTTTTTTGAGTATGAGTGTTTTAAAATGGTTAAATTTCTATTAATGGGCTACATAAATACTAGAGATTGAAAGCGGTCTAGAATCCGTTTTTTTTTAAATGTAACTTTTTTGCATTTTTGTTTTGTTTCTTCGTCCGCTTTCTTTCGCGGGTGTCCTTAAACGATCGACAATGATCAATTTTTCCAATTATACTGACTAAAAATGAATTATCAATCTTTCTTTTCTTTTAGAAAAATAATTTTGGAAAAGTACACTTGAAATCAGTTTTCGAACCGCTAGAGAATTTCTTCACATTGTTTTGATGGGTTGGGCTTTTCAGGATGGTTTTATAAGCCAAAACAGTGTATGCTACAACAAGGGATGGAAAACCCAGAGTCAAGATGAAGAAATATTCTAGATTTGTTGTTGTTCACCACACACACACAACCACATTTTAGTCGGAACTACTTGGTAGCAACGTTCCGAATCAACGTGCCGAAGCAGCGGAACGGAAGTGGAACCGAATGCTGATGTCATGTCATCCTACGACAGGACAAATATAAGTCTTCTTCCTATACGTTTGCTGGTACTTGTACCAAGGAGAGAGTGGGGGAGGGTGGGGTTAACGAAGGAAACCCATTGCGAATATTCCAATCAAGTCTCGTTTCCACTAGTTATTATGCAGCCTGAATGATCAAACGCACAATCAGCTATGCAAATCGAAGTCTGGGTGGGTGCTTTGGAAAAAGAAGAAGGAGGAGGAGCAGAAAATGTTCGCATAGGAGTTGTTTACTGCTTTTTCTAATTTGCTGTAATGCTCTGACCTAACGCACAAACAGAATATATCCGATTGAGGTGAACGAAGCAGTTGCCATTCACGAGAGCTCGTTTGAGAAATTGCAACATAATGTTGTGCAAAAAGATGTTGTTTTCAAAAGGGGAGAACTAACCATACAGCAGTTCCATATGAAAGTTAAAGAAAAAAATAAAAGTGCTTCGATTTGGCTCAAAATTATTCTGGGGGTTCCTTGGCCAAAATAATTAGACCCGTATTTTTTTTGTTTGGCCATTAGGGTGGCCTACGCCGTGTTAGGGTGATCCAAAAAATGGCCATTTTCGTCGATTTTCACAAAAACCACTTTTTTTTCAAAAAATCATAACTTTGCTCCATTTCAACCGATTTTAGCTGTCTAGGGCGCAAATGAAAGATGATAAGTTTGACTTCCAAGAAAAAATAATGTGGAGTTTCAAAAATCTAGCCTAACATTTGAAAAAGTCTTATGAAAACATCAAATGCCGTTTTGACGGTGTCTGGACCAAAGAGCCTATATCTGAAAATATTTTTAACGGATTCCTCGGACAATTTTACATAACTTATCAAAAATTGGGCGAGGTTCATTAACAGGATTCAGAGATATGATTTTTTGAAAATAAAATCTGGGTTTTTCGACGCGCCGCGCGCGAAAACGGAGGATTGACAAAATCGGCAAAAAATCAACTTATTTCACTAAAACTGCGATAACTCGAAAATTTCAGCGATGACCTATACATGTTAGGGTACCGTAATTGAAATACGCAACTTTTGGTATCCTAACATGTATAGGTCATCGCTGAAATTTTCGAGTTATCGCAGTTTTAGTGAAAAAAGTTGATTTTTTGCCGATTTCGTCAATCTTCCGTTTTGGCGCGCGGCGCGTCGAAAAACCCAGATTTTATTTTCAAAAAATCATATCTCTGAATCCTGTTAATGAACCTCGCCCAATTTTTGATATGTTATGTAAAATTGTCCGAGGAATCCGTTAAAAATATTTTCAGATATAGGCTCTTTGGTCCAGACACCGTCAAAACGGCATTTGATGTTTTCATAAGACTTTTTCAAATGTTAGGCTAGATTTTTGAAACTCCACATTATTTTTTCTTGGAAGTCAAACTTATCATCTTTCATTTGCGCCCAAGACAGCTAAAATCGGTTGAAATGGAGCAAAGTTATGATTTTTTTTAAAAAGTGGTTTTTGTGAAAATCGACGAAAATGGCAATTTTTTGGACCACCCTAACACGGCGTAGGCCACCCTAATGGCCAAACAAAAAAATACGGGTCTAATTATTTTGGCCAAGGAACCCCCAGAATAATTTTGAGCCAAATCGAAGCACTTTTATTTTTTTTCTTTAACTTTCATATGGAACTGCTGCATATATGACTTATAGCAAGTGAAGCAGAGATATTTGATACGATGTCGCCTCAAACTAGGAATATTTACCCTGCAATTGCATCTGCAAAGATGACAACAGTGTTGCGATTTTATTTCACACGTGGGAGGCGATAAAACTGCTCTCTGCATGATACAGGGCATTGCAGACTAATACGCAAATCTTACCGTTAAAGGACGGTGGTACAATTCACCTGCGAGTACTTTGAATTCATAATTGTGAACTTGGGTGTAATCTGTTTCGAAATTATCTTGCTGAAATTGCTCCAGGCTGATAGGCCTAAGAAAATAATGACTCAAATTTCTAGTTAATATGTACCATTTCGTCGCTGTCGTGCTAACTTGTCGCACGTGCATTTTGGGCCAAATTGAGTTTAGAACGCCATTTTGTGCAGCTCACAATGCCTCACCCTTTAACCTTTACAGATCCCTGGAATTGGGTACTAAAGCCCTATGTCAATTTTTATCTACAACGGTAAAAAACACGATCAAAAACCATTTCTGATCCCTTTTTTTGCATTTCAATGCAAAAAAAATAATTTACAGGACAACATTTTTTCGATGGACCAGCTATGGTCCCCTTGGAACGAGCTGTCAAGTAGGACCTTTTCTGTCAAGAAGGACCGTGAGGTTAATTTTTCAACATTGATTTAAAAATCCATTTTAAACTCTTTGTGGTCGTACAAAGGGTCATTGTACTCAGAAAAATAAGCTTTATCGCTGTAAACAATTATATCAGCAATCTAAGCTTCATTTTAGGACCCAATTAGATTTCAATTCTGAGATATTCAATAAAACCGAAAAACTTTGGGCATTGTTGTCACTTTTCATATGAAAGAAGATTGAATCTTGTCTTATTGGATTTCAGGTTAGAACAAACTCTTTTTTTATTTTATTTTCTATAAAACGCCATTGCCATTTTTATGTCATGTTTTTCAACTACGCCACATCGATAAGAAAATGCGACAAACCAAAAAAAAGCTCGTAATCTAATTCAAAGTACAAAATTAAAGCATAAAATAAGCGTGAAAAACATCCACCCCTCGACTCGGGGGCAAACTTGTGACACAGTCTACCTCGAAGAATGGACAAGATAAACTGTTTCCAATTAAGAATTTAATTAGAAGATTCTCAACTTGGATATCAAGTTCAGGAAAACTTTAATTTCCAAACACAGACAAAGACACACACAAACCAGAGACAATCTGGGGGAGCAAACACAATTGGAAAGTTAGTTTAAGTTGCCACTATTCTCCCCCTCTAGAGTTTTTGGATTTGTCGCACACCAAGTTTTAGCTGTTTGTTCAAAAATAAACATGTGGTGGCACAGATTCGTGCTGGTTAGTCTTAAGCTGAAAAGTTTCTTGAACGATTTTAAGACTCAAATACAGCAACAAATTATCACAGACATCAAACCAAAGATCATCTCCCGTAATCGGAAAGCGACAAAACGCTCCACTCTTCACCGCGTCAATTCAGTGAAAATATTAGATTTAAAAATCCGTGCTCTTCTCCATTCACCGGGGACTTTGTGCTTGTTATTTATTGATACTGAGACTGAGACTCACAAGAGAAAAGAAAAAAACGAAGCACTAAACCACTTAGCAGACTACATGCTGTCGGTGCAACACACAACGTGTCGAGGTAAACCGACTCAAACATATTGAGCAAAAAATATCACTTCCTGTGTTCATCGTACAAACATCGAATCTTCATCCTTACGGTATGGAGGCCACACAGACGACTCGTGCAGTTGCTGGAGTTGAACTGAACATTCAGTGGCAAACTAAATAACAACAATAACATTTTATTTTACTGTTTTTTTCAAATGTTGAACTTTTTATAACTTTTATTGACAATATCAAAATGTAGGTAAATTTCAAGTAAATTTACAAAACTAAACTATTTGAATTAAAATTGCTTAAAGGAATCATTGATTAAATGCTGTCAAGAAAAATATATTCAAAAGTAGTGGAGAATGTAAACATCATTTAGATAGATAAATTCAAAAAAAGAACGTTGGTATTACAGCAAAAAAGGAGTTATCCTTTTGAATTTAAAAAAAAATATTTACGATGAAGGAATAGTTCGTGATGAGGATAAATTGAGAAAAATTTACATTTTCGATAAGAAAGAAATAGTAATTCTCTACGATTTCGCAAATCGACTTTACTTTGTACTTTTTCATTTGGTTGAAACTTTTTCTTTGCGTTCCCTAAATCAAAAGAAGCAATATTGCATTATTTGTTTTTCCATACAAGTCTCCATACAATTTTAAGGGACGGTCATATAAAATGGATATGTAAATGTATGAGACTTAGAAGGGATTTTCTAAACGATTTGATGTCTTCGGTAGTTGAAAGTTAGTTTGGACTTTTCGGCAAAAATAAGTACAAAGAAATAAGACAATATTTTATTTAACTATTTACCACTAAATGTTAAATTCCAAATTCGAAATAATTTAGGAGACTAAAAATGCATCTTTGAGCCAAAGTGCGTGATGGTGCAAAATCTGGTTTAGGAGATATGATTTTTCTCTAATCTAATCTAATCTAATCGAACACAAGCGCGGGAAGAACTTATGGTTAGATTACGCCTCAAGTTCCTTCTAGACATTATTAATGATTGCAGTACTTTCGAGAACCCCCGAAGTGTATTACACTCATTAAAGCGGCCCGGCCAACTGCGTTGCATTAACCGCATGAGACAGATTCTATGAACGGATCCCACATTTCATAGAATCATCAGGGGAAGAAGAAGAAACCGGGGACATACCGCATCAACTGGTTCGAGCTATTTATAGATTATATTGGTGTGTGGTGTGTAGGGGAATAGTTGGGGAATGATTTTTTTTTTTGAAAAAAAAACATGTTTGATAACGTTATAACGTTTTTAAGTTATAACAACTCTCAGGCAGACATTTTAGATTTTTTTTTTGTTTTTTTTTATTGTATTATGAAAATGTTTGTTGAAAAAACGACCCTGAAAAAATATTTTTAAAAATCTCAGAAAATTTCCAGCAATTCACTTTGAAAATCGGGCAATTAGTTTCAGATACACACAAATACTCACAAAGAACTATTCTGTAATTTTCAAATGATAATACCTCGGACTCTATTGGTCCTATTTTCAATGTTTAAGGATGAAACATTTGCGATATTTTCTGATCATTCTAATAAAAATATTTCTAAAATTTTATGCTTTGGTCTAAATTATGAAATTAGGAAAATTATCTATTTGTAGATTTTTCAAAAATTAAGCTTTATTTTAAAATTTTGAAATTATTTTCACAGAATTTTCAATTTTAAACATTGAAAATCGGACCAATAATTTATCGTCAGTTGAAAATTACAGTATAATTAGGTGACACTTAGAAAATATCATTATCTTCTATTCAAAATCATTGCCCGATTTTCAAAGTTCCAGAGAGAAAATCATAGAAATTTTCTCAGTTTTTTAATAATATTTTTACAGGGGTGCTTTTCTTTCAAGAAGTATTTTTAAAATGCAAAATAACACGAAATGAAATCGAAAATTAATACCTAAATTAACTTAGCTATAAGTTGAAAACGGTTTACATTTTATCAAAAAAAATGTGAAGTACATTTCGATTTCAAGTTCTATTCTGCTTAAAAAAATATTTGAAATATTTTTTTTGTCCAGCTTTCGATATTTTCGACAGACATTTTACATAATAACACAGAGAACAAATGTACATCTAGACTTGTGTGTAAACAATGTTGCACTAAAAAATGCTTTGCATACAATCTTGCATCAAAGAAATTAGAGTGTGCAGGATACGCTTGGCGGCGCTACCGTCGCGGCTGAGAATACTTGACTTAACAATATAGAATGGCTCAAAAATTTCGACAGAAAATAAATGTTTACCTCGTTAAAATATAAAATTCACTTCAGTATAATTCCTGTTAACTAGAAATAATGCAAAAAATCATTGACATTAACGAAAACAGAACAGAAAATTCATTCAAAAAATATTTTTTAAGCGACAACTTAAAATAGTCCCTTTACACATGTTATCTCCGATTTCGTTTTGTATACATTTTTTTCGCGCGTAAAATTGCAACCCTTTGATGAAGGATAGTCAGACATTGGTCTGATGTCGTTCATACGGAATGTTTTGTGAAGTGATTGGTTGGTCCAACGTTCTGCTACTGTAGGCCATCATGATTTTGAAATTGGAGCTATCTACACCCTTACCAAAAATCATGATTTTCTAAGTTCAATATCCCACTTTTCATACGATTTTTTGAGTTCAGGTACCGTAAACTGGGGTGACTTTGATAGCCCGGGGTGACATTGATAGAAATTTGATTTGGCCACTAATTTTGATACATCCAATGTAACAGTCACATTTTTGCATATGGGTCATTCCATCTGAAGCGGAACAGCATTTGAAAATTACCATCTCCGATTCTGCTCAAATTTGGCAGAGCTGTTGAGACTATCAAAACATGCAAAAATCCCGAATTTCATCCAAATCGGACCACCCCCTCCATTTTTGTACCCTCCCAAAAAATCGACTTTTTGACGATTTTTGAGCGAAACCTCTATCTTCAAACGACGATATCTCAAGAACCACAAATCTTAGAGGGTCGGTCTTAGACTCAATTTTGAAGGAAATTGGACGTAGAATCCATTTCATCTATTTTTTCTACCTGTATTGTGCAATTGAAAACTTTAAATGGCCGTATCTCAAAACAGCCCTGTTTATTTTTCAAATTTTCAAATTAAATGGCCGTATCTCAAAACAGCCCTGTTTATTTTTCAAATTTTCAAATTCAAATTCAAATTTTCACCATCGTATTCCCCGTCTGATTTTACATAAGAATCACTTATCGACAGAAAGGAATATGTTTCGTTCCAGAGATATCGAATTTTAAAGTTTTGAGTATTTGAGATTACCTAAATTAGCTACACTCGCCGCATCTGCTAGAAGCACTCAGTCGTGCTGATCAATAATTACTACCTGGTGTTCTGTAAGATGAATTATTTTTATAATTTTATACGATTTTGAGATAATCAATACCTTGAACAATCTATTTTTTGTTTAAGGAATATTTATTGGGTAATTTTTAATGCACTGTTTTTCCTGATCACATTTTTCCTTATTCCTCATAAATTATTTCTTTTATTTCTTCTTTTATTTGAAGCGAGAACAAATGTAGAGCTGGCTGTAGTAGATGAAATAATTCTCATGGGTTCTAGAACTTTTGCCATGTGCGGTAGCGAAATAGTGCCATTCAGCAAAAACCCCAAAATCTGCCTTACGGTTTGAAAGATTGATCATATTAAACCGATTTTTATATTGTGAGCCAGTTTCATCTGAATAATTGATGATTTTTTTTCAATTCTGGTACATTTAATTTCAAAAACAAAACCATATACTTCTGATACATGTGGACAGCAGCTGTATCGTCTTCCAAGATTTCGAAATGGTTGACAAACAAAAAAAAAGATTATTGTTCGGACGGTGTCGAAATCAACACCACTGAATTTGATCTTAATCAGATAATAAATCAGATTAATCTTTGTGATTTTCTTACATTTTTCAGTTTTATACTTTCCAGAAATCCTCCTCCTTAATCATGCTTCACGAGAGTTTTATTCATGTTGATTCATGATTTTTAACACGATAATGTATCGTACACCTTTTCTAAAGTGCTACTTACAAGATCAATTGCTATTTCCTGCTAGCTCTGAGGGAATTCCATTCTGCCCTGTATTGCGTGTCGTTCTTGCTCTGACCTGTGGGCTAGCACACAAGTTCACCGTATACTTTTTTTAAATTTAAGATTATACAGCAGTTTCCTACAGTGGTGTACATTCAATTTTTTCCTAATTTGCTAATGATTTTTCAATAAATAACCAGGTAGCAGTTATTGATCAGCGCGCCCGAGTGCTTCTAGCAGATGCGGCAAAAGAAGCAAATACAGGTAATCTCAAATACTCAAAACTTTAAAATTCGATATCTCTGGAACGAAACATATTCCTTTCTGTCGATAGGTGATTCTTATGTAAAATTGGACGGGGAATACGATGGTGAGGTCAAATTTGAAAAATAAACAGGGCTGTTTTGAGATACGGCCATTTAAAGTTTTCAATTGCGCAATACAGGTAGAAAAAATATTTTAATCTAAATTTTGATCACGGAAATGGATTCTACGTCCAATTTCCTTAAAAATTGAGTCTAAGACCGACCCTCTAAGATTTGTGGTTCCTGAGTTATCGTCGTTTGAAGATAGGGGTTTCGCTCAAAAATCGCCAAAAAGACGATTTTTTGGGAGGGTACAAAAATGGAGGGGGTGGTCCGATTTTGATGAAATTCGGGATTTTTGCATGTTTTGATAGTCTCAACAGCTCTGCCAAATTTGAGCAGAATCGGAGATGGTAATTTTCAAATTTGCATTTTTTCTTGCACACTTCAGGTCGAATGACCCATATATGTTCGATAATAAGCTTACAATGCTTACATACTCAAAATTCTCAAAAAGGTTTGGATATTAATTTGACAGGCATTTGAAAAACCTATCAAAGTCACCCCGAGCTATCAAAGTTACCCCAGTTTACGGTACTACAACCATAAAAAAGGTTATATGGGTTGAACTGAAAAATTCGTATGAAAAGTGGGATATTGAACTCAGAAAATCATGATGCTATGCTCTTAAATAGTTTGGCCATTTACTAAATAATTCGATATATAGTAGACGAGCCATCTTTTGAGCTATGGCACAAGTTGGCCAAAATTCATTTGGCAGTGTTGCTAATTTTCGCAAAAATCTTAATTTTGTTAAGACGTGGAAAAAAGTCAAACGACTTTTTTGGCTTTGTTATTAGATGAGCAGTTCTCTAGGATTTCGGTCATTCGATTTTTTTGTATTTTTTAATCCGTCTGAAACTTTTTTGGTGCCTTCGGTATGCCTAAAGAAGCCATTTTGCATCATTAGTTTGTCCATAAAATTTTCCATACAAATTTGGCAGCTGTCCATACAAAAATGATGTATGAAAATTCAAAAATCTGTATCTTTTGAAGGAATTTTTTGATCGATTTGGTGTCTTCGACAAAGTTGTAGGTATGGATACAGACTACACTGAAAAAAAATGATACACTGTAAAAAAAATTTGGTAATTTTTTTATTTAACTTTTTATCACTAAAACTTGATTTGCAAAAAACACTATTTTTAATTTTTTTTTATTTTTTGATATGTTTTAGAGGACATAAAATGCCAACTTTTCAGAAATTTCCAGGTTGTGCAAAAAATCTTTGACCGAGTTATGAATTTTTTAATCAATATTGATTTTTTCAAAAAATCGAAATTTTGGTCGCAAAAATTTTTCAACTTCATTTTTCGATGTAAAATCAAATTTGCAATCAAAAAGTACTGTAGTGAAATTTTGATAAAGTGCACCGTTTTCAAGTTATAGCCATTTTCAGGTAACTTTTTTGAAAATAGTCGCAGTTTTTTTATTTTTTTTAAATAGTGCACATGTTTGCACACTTTTGGAAAAAATATTTTTGAAAAGCTGAGAAAATTCTCTATATTTTGCTTTTTCGGACTTTGTTGATACGACCTTTAGTTGCTGAGATATTGCAATGCAAAGGTTTAAAAACAGGAAAATTGATGTTTTCTAAGTCTCACTCAAACAGCCCACCATTTTTCAATGTCGATATCTCAGCAACTAATGGTCCGATTTTCAATGTTAATATATGAAACATTTGTAAAATTTTCCGATCTATTCGAAAAAAATATTTTCGAAAACAATATTTTCAAAATTTTTAAACCAAGACTAACATTTTAAAAGGGCGTAATATTGAATGTTTGGCCATTTTGAAATGTTAGTCTTGATTTGAAAATTTTGAAAATATTGTTTTCGAAAAGATCGGAAAATTTCACAAATGTTTCATATTTTAACATTGAAAATCGGACCATTACTTGCTGAGATATCGGCAATAAAAAATGGTGGGTTGTTTGGGTGAGACTTAGAAAACATCAATTTTCCTGTTTTTAAACCTTTGCATTGCAATATCTCAGCAACTAAAGGTCGTATCAACAAAGTCCGAAAAAGCAAAATATAGAGAATTTTCTCAGCTTTTCAAAAATATTTTTTCCAATAGTGTGCAAACATGCGCACTATTTTAAAAAAATGAAAAACTGCGACAATTTTCAAAAAAGTTACCTTAAAATGGATTTATCTTAAAAACGGTGCACTTTATCAAAATTTCATTTATATACTTTTTGATTGTAAATTTGATTTTACATTAAAAAATGAAGTTGAAATTTTTTGCGACCAATATTTCGATTTTTTGAAAAAATCAGTATTGATTAAAAAAATCATAACTCGGTCAAAGATTTTTTGCACAACCTGGAAATTTCTGAAAAGTTGGCATTTTATGTCCTCTAAAACATATCAAAAAATAAAAAAAATAAAAAAAGTGTTTTTTTGCAAATCAAGTTTTAGTGATAAAAAGTTAAATAAAAAAATCACCAATTTTTTTTTACCGTGTATCATTTTTTTTCAGTGTAGTCTGTATTCATACCTACACCTTTGCCGAAGACACCAAATCGACTAAAAAATTCCATCAAAAGATACAGATTTTTGAATTTTCATACATCATTTTTGTATGGACAGCTGCCAAATTTGTATGGAAAATTTTATGAACAAACTAATGATGCAAAATGGCTTCTTTAGGCATACCGAAGGCACCAAAAAAGTTTCAGTCGGATTAAAAAATACAAAAACTAAAATTGAAGAAAAAAGACCGATTTCGTAGAGAACTGCTCAGATGTATGGTAAAAAAAAACGTGTTCTAAGGGCATTTAAAAAATTAAAATTTTATGATAGTTTAATTTTTTGATAGTCGGACGCATATTTGCTAAGTTATCGTCACTTAAAAAATTTATGCATTTATGATGCATAAAAACTGAATTTTTCCTGATTGCTTTTCTTTTTGACACTGTATCCCTGTATCTCAACAACCATTGGTCTAATCTTCAATGTATTTTAGGCAAATTTGTAGGAAAATGCTTGATCTCTTCGATTTTTTTTGCAGACATGGTCAAGCTTGGTAATGACTTCTACGGGTAAAAAAGTCATGTTTTTAACAAGCTTGGCCATGACTTCTACAGGTAAAAAAGTCACGTTTTCAACTAAAAATGAATTTTAAGTGGCTTTAACTTGAACTGAGCACGGTATTAAATTTTATGTAAAATACGTTTCGATTTTAAATTCAATTTTTCATCTTAGCATAAATAAAAATCGACCATTTTCCATGTTTTTTTAAATTATCTTTTTAAAAAATGACAACGCAGCAAAACGAATTGGGACCAACTTGTGCTATGATCTTAATCTATATCTCAAACATATTAAAAAATCCGATTTCTCAAAAATTCATGTTTTATGTGAAAGTCAAATTTAAAAAATTGTTAATTTCAAAAGAAAATATTTTTTCTGAAAAATACCAAGCAATATCCAATGCTTTCTCTGAGACACAGATACAGATTGCTGAATATTTTAAAAGTTTTTTTGTATGGCCCGCTGTCGAATCTCAACAAAGTCAAAAAATAAAAACTTTGTAGGAAAATACAATTTAAAAACATTATTTCCTTCTTTACGACTCAAAAGTCAACTAAACCAACTCGAATAAAGGTAAATACATACACTCAAACCCCGATGGTTTGACACCAACTGTTGTCAAACGAACGGGGTCACGTTTTAGTTTGACACCCCTTTTACACGGAGTTCACACTCACTACCAAACGTTTGTTTTGATAGTGTGCGTGAGCGCCGTGTAAAAAGTGACAGTTCGTCACTTTTTAGTTTGACTTTGACCAACCAACGGGATACAAACTAAAAAAGTGTCAAACTAAAAAGTGACCAACCACCGGGGGTTGAGTGTATTCAGTTTTATTAAGATGTATTGACTGAAACGCAAGCCTACTCCGGTGGAATCGCTGGCGGCGGTTGGACTCGCAATCCAAAGGTCGTCAGTTCAAACACTGGGGTGGAAGGTTCCTTGGAGTAGAAAGAGGTTTGGGTGCTCTCCCCATTCAAGCCTTCGGACTCCTAGGTTCGAGCAGAAACTTGCAATGGAGACCACAAAAGACCCGGGGGTTGTTAATGTGGATGGTTTTTTTTTTTTTTTTTTTTGACTGAAACTGAGTGTATAAATGGTTTATTACTAGAAAATATGTTGAATGTGTTTGAAATTCAAATTTGGTAAAATTTAGGATACTGCAAGTAGATTTTTGGTTCTTATCCTTCAACATAGTTTTCCACCAAAATACCACATTTTCAAAAGTTAGTCCACCGTCCTCATCTTCCACATGATGAACATCCCCGTTAGGCAGCAGCAGTTGATATAGAACCGTGATGACGGCACTGGTGGTGGGAAAACCAATCGAGGAACTGACTGCAGCTGCTAATGTGACATCAGACACAATTTCTCGAAGCCAAGAAAAGGGAATGGAACTGAAATCGAACCTAGGCCACGTCACAAAGAACAAGAGGGAGGACTCTGGTTTTCTGCTGATGCCACCAGCGCTCAGACACAGAAAAAATGAAAGATATGAAGCGTCGTTGAGAGCGATTGCAGACAGACTGGACAGACGATGATTTTGTGCCGTCCAAGTTTAGCAGCAAGAGTAAATAGTCATTTCCAGGGTCCTGATGAAACGGCGGAGGGCAGACACTGGCTGTTTGTCTGGAAGATGTTAGGTTAAGTTTGGGTTGAGGTTTGCTTTTTGGCTTTTTTTTTCTTCCCCACACAAGTGTCATTTGGGCCAAACTTACCTTCCGGGAAATCAATCAGGTCGAGGCGGGTTTTTCATCGTCTCTGTTCGATTTTGGACAGTCTGTTTGAGTTTATATAGGACGGCAAACGTTGGCCGGACATGGCAGAAAAAATCAGAAGGCAATCAAAGGCTGATGGAGGGATTTGATAGGGGGTGTTGCAGTTTGTGTTAAAGATGTTGGTTTTAAATTTGAACTGGTTTTTGTGGTAGCTTAAATTGAACGGAGTTGTTTTTTAGAAATAATCGAATTCAGATTCTTCCATCGAATTTTAACAAAAGTGCAACATCATGATGTTATTAAACATTATGCTGGCCAAATTAGGTTTCCCATGTTTGCAGAACAACATGATCAACGCCCAATAATCCCAACCAAATTGCTCAATCAAGTTCAAATTTATATAATGTACGATCCTGTACATCATGGCAACAAATGCATATTTGAGTTCTATACCTAAATCGTGATTTGCTGAATAAGCCGGTTCACTTCAACATCATCATAATCATTATTATGCGGTTGAAGTTGAAGCCCCCCTTGAATTTCCCAACCCGCCCTCCGGTTCTAGTGGCTCTCGTCTACGCAACTGGCCAAGCCCTAATTACAATTGACCATAAACAAATGTTCATTTGTACGCCAGATTGCATCGCCTGGTCCATGCACGGATGCAACACCTCGTATTAATTTAATAGAGAATGCATTATTTTCGCCAGTTCGCGGCACGCATTGATGCAATTGTCCGTACTCGGTATGTTCACCTCTTCACATTACAACCACGCACTCACTTATGTGTGCCCCCTTTTGTGAGCAAAGCTCTCGTGAATCATTAGAATGAAAGCTGGCGGTGGTTGTTCAAAATTTGGTGAACAAAAGTTCTGGCGCTTGGGCTTTGTTTCTGAGTTTGAATTGTGGTGCAATGCTTAGAACGTTTCGATCCAATTATATTGGGTGGTAATCCTTTCTGAAAATCATAAACTAAGGAATAAAGAGGATTTTTTTTTTTTGTTTTCTTCAATATTATGTCACTATAACTTTAATAAATACAAAAAAATATATTAAAATCCGTAAATTTCGTTAAACAATTCCATTGTTTTGAAGTTGAAGTATTTTTTTAATCTTAAAAAACAATTAATAGTTGCTTTTAACAATTTTTTTTATAAAGGCCGAAGACTTTAAATTCAAACTTTTCTATGTGAGTAGTTCTTTAGATTTTCGCAAATCATTTCGCCATTTTTTTTAATCAAACACGTGGTCATTTTTTTAATTTTAAAAGACAAATAAAATTTTGCAATTGCAAAGTAACGTCATGATTCGAAATCCGGACACTTAGCAGCATATCATTTTCGTTATAGCTGACAAAAAATCATTTAATAAGTTGGAAATGAAGAAATATCATCAGGATGTAGTATTAACAGTCAGTTTTATAAGAATGCATGCAAATTGGTGTCTTTTCTAACAATTTTTCATCAGAATTTGAAAATTAAATGACTTGTTGTGCTTCGAATCCCGGACACTGATAAAAGCTGATTCGAAATCCGGACACTTTTGCTTCGAATTCCGGACACTCGTTTTTGCTAATGAATCGCACAAATTTGGACTGAAATCAAAGTGAATGACATTCTTTAGGTCTCAAATAAGCTGTTAACATCAAAACAATCGATATTTTATATAAAAATTTGCTAGAATTTAAGGAAATCAAAACCATAAATTTCTGCTTTGCCTTCCCGGTGCTTCGGACGCCTATGAAATATTTCACGTGAAATGTTTCGCATTTTTGGTAATCTTATAATTTAATTTTATTTAATTGTTTTGACATTAACTACAGCGTTCAAAAAAACTTTAAATGAAAGTTGATGTTAGAATTCATCAAATAACACAGTTTTGACATCCATAATGCGAACTTATATCCAAATAATAGATAAAACAAGATGAGGTGTCCGGGTTTCGAAGCGTCCGGGAATTCGAATCATGACGTTACTTCTCAGAATTTTGATGAAGTGCAACGTCTTGGAGTTAAAGTCACTTTTAGGTTAAATTTTTCCGAAACTTGAACATTTTATTTTTTTTAGATGCTTCATCAAGGATAATCATTACTGAAAAAAATATATTTGAAAAGCTGAGAAAATCACGAAATTTTCTCCCTGAGGCTTTAAAAAGCCTAACAAATAATTCGATCGAGGAAGATGAGTTTTTGAAAGTTGCACCTAATTAGCCTTCGGTTCGATTTTCAATGATACATATAAATAAAACTCATATAAAATTTTATGACGTTTTCAATAAAAATAATTTAAAAATTTGAAGAACAAGCAAAACTTTTTAAAATGTATACGCATAGATAATTTTCCTCATTTCATATTACAAACCAAATTTTAAAAATTTGTTATTATTGTTAATTATTGTTATAAATGTAATTAGTTATGATATCACAGAGTTTTATTTTTTAACATTGAAAATCAAAACAAAAGCAAATTTGATTTATTTTTCATATATTTACGTACCCATATTGTTAATCCAGCCCTCAACATTATATGGAGACTTGTACGGGAAAACTAATTTTGCAACAAAGCTTTTTTAACAAAGGGGAATGGATGGACAAAGTTTCACCCAAATAAAAAAAACGTAAAACTAAAAGTCGATTTGCGAAATCGTAGTTCAGTTAAAAAAAATCTGTTAATTTTAGTGTAATTTTCACCCAGTTTTTTGATTACATGGCAAACACAAAACGATGTAATTTTGGCAACAAATCTGTGAATAGGGCGTCAAATTTTCAAGGGAAAAATTCAATTTTCAACCATTTTTTGATCTTTGAAAAGCATTGGAATGAATAACTTATAAAAATAAAGAAAATTTTAGGGTTGATACTTTAACTTGTTTAATGTGGCTTTGCCAATGTTTTTTAAAAAATATGTTTTTTGGGTTCAAATTAGGTTGTTTTTTTTCAATAACATTTCCTATATTTCATAGAAAAAAATTGTGCAGTAACTTTTGTAGAGGTCCCAGACTATGCTTCTACGATTTTTTTACAACGTTAATGATGGTACCATTCTATAGTAGAAAATGTAAAAACAAGCAAAAAATATTAAAAGTGACTGTAAAAACTAAAAAAAACTAAAAAGGCAAATGGTTTTGATAGAAAGGGGTAGAATAAGGCAAATACTATCAGAAACAAACATAAACTAAACAAGATAAATGCAAATAAAAATACTAAGACTGGAAAAAGAAAAACATAAAAAAGAGAAGTTTTTCGAAGAACTTAACTGCTCAAAATGTACTCCAAAACAAGGGAAAAATAAATAAATAATCGAAAAAATAATTTGGACATCAGAGGGTCAATCTTTTATGGTTTTTTGCCCCATAGTTCATTATATTCAAAATGTTCAAAAGTCTAATTTTTCATTTGAAAGGGAATAATAAAGGTTGAAAAATGTTTCCTATAATTATCCATGGGATGGGATGCTGTTTATCTTCGAACATTGTAAAACATACCAATTATTTTCAGTCATTTCTTAAGTACAGTAAACCGTTCCTATAACGGTCAGTATGATTCCATATTATCCGAACGTATTTGAACTCTTCTGTTAATTAATGTCACTCCGGTTTAAGGTACTAAAATAAAAAAATACCATTTAAATACTTTCAAGTGCATTTTTGTTAGATTGTTTTCAATTGTTCAAAAAAAATCACACAAAATAAGAAAAATCCTGATTTCTGTCCCAGGATTTCTCAGGATGGATGCACTAGCTGTGAAGAAATTTAGGAATTCTGTTTGGTTTATTGTAATTAGTATATCAAAAATTTAATTTTTATTAAACCAAAAATATTTGCTTTTTTTTTCAAAGCCTGAAATGAGCTTTATTTTGATTTTTATTTGTTCTGATTTTAATGACCAAAAATATCTTCTTTATTGTTTTTTTTTTCTTCGAATGTTTATTAAATTTAAAAGATTTTGGAAAGATATGTTTGGTTACAGCTTCTGAAAGAAAAACAAGCAGAAAAAATAAGGTTTGCTATGTTTTGACTATTCCAGCAGTGCAGCAGAAAGAAAAAACCTCCCAAAAATTACCGAAACATGGTTTCTCGCAAACAATGAAAGCAGAGCTGAACCAGCGTTTTTGGCTGAAAGGCTCGTTAATAAAGACAACTAACTAAACAATGAAATGCGATACACCAAAAGCTTCATTTTTCATTTTCCGGATTTTGGAGATTTTTATTAATTGTGCAGTGATTGGACAAATTTAAAAAAGTCAAAATATGAAACATAAGTCATGTTTTGATCTCTCAGATGTCACTACTTCAATTTAAGAATATCATGTTTTAGTTTTTTTTTATTTTAGTTTCTTAAAAAAGTAATTCAATTATTTTTCAAGATGACGATTTCAATGTTGGAATGAATGAATATGAATACAAAGCCCATCTCTTTCAAAATTACTGCTTGCAAAACTTCATGTCACCATGAAAGAGCAAATTTGTTTTAACCCAAAAACTTTTCCCAGCCCATCAACTGTCGACTGTTGCTGATTAAGTAACCACCTTACCTCGCACCTTAATTCACACCCTCTCTTCAACCTCATAGGCCGCGCACACAAAAACTGTGAAAAAGGAAACATTTTCTTCGCCTTAATTAATAAAACTTTTCCCCCAAGCAAGCATTCGTTTTCGTCGCGTTTTTTCTCACACACACACACCGGCTTCAGAAAACAACGGGAGCAAAATTAAGCACGCTTTTTTTGTTGCACGAATTGTGTGCCACACGGATATTGTGATATCTCTTTTGCTTGAATTGTACGCGACAACTCTTTCACCAAGACAGGGAGAAGGATCTACGTGACAGAAAACCATAAAGTTTGTTGCGCGCCGACAGTTACTGTGCAAGATTATGTCACTGTTCTTTTAAGAGTTCTTTTTGTGTTTTTTTTTTTAATTGTTTTACGGTGCGAAAAATTGTTTCAGAAATTTGCACGAAGGTGAAACTCACAATTTTTGTCGACTTAGATCTCTTTGCATACTTGGTTAAAATGCAACAACAAACAAATGTGGCAATTTTTTTCAATGGAAAAAGAAAAATCTAATAAAAAAAAAGTTGGCAAAACTTCTTTCTCAACAGAGGAAGCTTGTAGCGTGGCGATAAATCGCACGTGGAAAGTACCGCATGCTAATGACATGCAAATCGCACACTTTATTGCAAACTATATAGAGCAGTAAAGCGACGGCGACAACGTTTAGCCTAGAACTTGAAAATTGAGCATTTAGAGAGGAAAGAATGGCTCGTATTTTTCCTGAACTCCCGTGCGATGATAGTTTTGCGGGGGATTACCCATTTGCTGCTGATGCTCTTTTCTTCGGAAATGGAAAACATAAATTTAAGTTAACGACCAAACGACAACTGCGCGCGCAGGAATTGAGGGGACCAAACGAGTCAGTTTGACGCCACGTGTCTAATTCGTAGTTTTAACTGAAATTATAATAAATTTTAAGTAAAATGTTACTGAACTGTTTGTAAGGCCATAATACTGAACTTTTCACAGAAAGCTCTTAGACCGACTTTCATGTACACCTATCAAATCAGAATCTACATCTACAAATACTTGTCTGTCTGTGTGTTACTGAAATTATCACTCACCTTTCTCTGTACTGACTCAACCGATTTTGTTCAAACAGGTCGCATTCGACTCGGTTTTGGGTCGCAAATGGCGTTATCAAATTGTTTGAACTTTTGATAAGTAGATCAAAAGTTATGAATAAAAATGTGTTCTCACATATAGCCGGGTGTTAGACAAGTGGCCAGTAATAGACTCAAAAACCAACATATTTTAACAACGTTGAATAGGGTAAAGAACATTCAAAAGAAATTTAAAGTTTTACCCCGTCTCATGTTATGATCGCTTAAGTGATATTTTTGACCTTTTACTCACATGAGCTAGCAGACACAACATGGAAAACTGTTTACCGTCATCTGGAGCGAATCGGCACTACAGTCTGAATGATACAGCAGGTTTCAGAGCACTTAGCTTGAAATTTTGAAATCGATGCACTATTTTTGTTCATCTGTGTCAACCTATTAAAAAAATATGTAAATATCATGCAGTAACAAGGTTTCTATCGCAATCATTAACATCCTGTTATGCCGATGTCAAGATTTTTTTGTAAGAAGTTTGTTTACCAAGATCTGGTTGTTGAACTTTTTGTGGATGAAAACATTCGTAACTTCAATATATTGAAAAACTTTGAAAAATATTTTCAACGGCCTTATTTAGTCAAATTTGAACGTTATATAACACATTTCCACAAATTTTTGATGAAAATGTTGACGAAGCTTACTAGGGGAAAACGAAACTATTGGCACTACGCCCCCCGGGGCATGGCCTTCCTCTAACGTGGGATTTCTGCTCCAGCGCCTCTGACGAGACAGGAGAAACCGGGACCGACGTTTTACTTCACCATCCGATAGAAGCTCAGTGGATAAGGCGGGAATCGAACCCGCGTCTCATAGCATCATCGGGATCGGCAGCCGAAGCCGCTACCCCTGCGCCACGAGACCCACGGGGAACAGCATCTAATTCCAGCGTGCCTCTAATGTTGGCAGGTCAGAACTTTGACATTCAATTAAAGCTAATTAAAAGCGTTTTCAACTGAAATCGAGTGATAAATAGCTCAATGAGAAGTGAGCAAGCAAGTTTCTATCAAAAGTTTTGCAAAATTAGTTGTTTAAATAGTGAAAATCAGCAAATTGGATGGAGTTAGGAGCGAGTGCTTAACCTGCCAAACATACGAGAATTTCCCCTACCTTTTTTCACTTACATTAAAACTTGTAAAATTGTTTCAATTAGAGTCAGGGGTGCTCAAAGTTTTTCAATGACGGGCCAAATTTGAAGCTCATATCTAGTAAAACATTGTAATAGGGCCGAAGCCGAAGTGTAAACAAAGAGTCTTTCCTGCTCGTTCCTAATGTAAACATTAAGTGCATCTCCAGCGCGGGTAGCAAACATCGAACCAAATCAAATTTGCACCCGACGTCAACCCCACCGCGGTACCTGTCGCGGTAGCAAATTTGCTCTCAGTTCTTCGGAATTTCACTTTGCTACCCGGTTTTCGGCCTGTTTGCTACCGCATCAAATGGAATTATGCACGGAAAAATCGAATCAAGGACGAAAAAAAATTAAAAATCAGAAAAATAAAAAAAAATTAAAAAATTTAAATAAAATAAAAAAAAATAGAAATAAATTAAAACATTTAAAAAAATTAAAAAAATTTAAAAAAATAAAAAAAATAAAAGAAATATAAAGAATTTAAAAAAAAATAAAAAATTTACAAAAAAAATAGTAAAACAAATCTAAAAAAAAATTAAAAAAAATTTAAAAAAAAAATTTAAAAAAATTGAAAAATTTAAAAAAAAAATAAAAAAAAAAATTCTAAAAAAAATTAAAAAATTTCAAAAATTTAAAAGGTTTTTTATTGTAACTTTTGTGCCTCAACAAACATTGAAATTAATACAATATTTTTGACTGAATGAAATCATGATTTCACAAATATAATGAAAATTAAAAGGTAATCAGTTGAAAGCACTTGATTTTTTAAAAATATTTTAGAAGGGGTTTTTTTTTATTTACATGATAAAATGTTGCTTAAAGATGTTTCAAAACTTATTCCTCTCATTTCAATAATATTTCAATAAATTTCATTCAGCCATATTCAGATGTTAAATACTCAGATTCGTAATAAACACGTTATGAGTTCAAACGAGGTGGAAGGTTTTTTAGTGCAAAGTAAGTTTGAGGCCCAGACCCATACTATACTTTAGGATTTTTGAATAGTTATGTACCTTTATTTTAGCTATTTTTTTTCCTGCTTAAGTCAAATTTTAACGTTCTATAAATCATTTCTAAAAATGAGTGATAAAAATATTGAAAAAATTTACTCTTTTCAATCACATTTAGACAAAAAGATAGATTTTTCAATGCAATGTTCGTTTCATAAAATCGGGATCAAAGTATGGAAAAATCATTCGTTTTATATTATCCAAAGCATAAAAGGTTCACACAAAAAAAGCATGAACTTAACCTTAATTTCCAGGAATTATAAAATAACTTACAGATACGTCACAGGGCAATTTTTCATGATCATTCAAAATAGGTCCGCGGGCCACCAAAAATCACTTCGCGGGCCATACTTTGGTCACCCCTGAATTAGAGTGAATTTGGAAAAAAAAACATACATAATAATGTTTGTATAATTTTGTTTTCTAATTGTCTGCTCTACAACTTTGTAGAACATTGTTACACTCTAAAAAATAACCCTCCAAAGTTAGAAAAAACACGAAATTTCAAAATGAAAATTTGTGTTCTAAATGAATAAATTACGCTCCTGGATTAATGAAGATTCGCAAAGTACATAAAATATCCCTTAAAATGACATGTTCCAAAAAAACACAGCTGAGTAACGAAAACTGGCAGAGATTTTTAAACTATTTAGTGTTTTTTCGATGAAAAACACGTTTTTTCGGAATTTTGTGTACGCCATCAAGCGGTCGTCCAATTTTACATAAAAATCCCTTTGACACCAAATTTCCATCTCATCACCTTTTCAGGCTACAAATTATTGAAAAACATTTCTTTTTTCGCATGTTCAAAAATGAAAGGGGTCGTTCCGCCCCTCCGTCACGAAACATCAAAAAATGGACCTCGGATTCGTGATCAGAGACAAAAATTACCCCTAAGGAAAAAGTTTCACGCAAATTTCGTGTGAGTTGATAGAGAATCATCATTTTCGAAAGCACACGATTGAGTTTTAGGGATTCAAACTTTGTACAAGATTGGTACACGGTAAACAAAAAAACACTACAAAGTTACAAAAAATGAACTTAATTTTTTGAAAAATAAATAAAGCATATCAGATTTAAAAAATTAAATAAATTTTTCATAACTTTTCATGTCTATCGATTTTTTAACAGTTACGTAACGGGAAATAACGACAACTAGTTAGTAGCACTTTCTTTCGATATGGATCATTCTCCTCCAACTCACACAAAAGTTGCCCCGACCCCTTTTGATTTTCGCGAAATTAATTTTAATTCCTGGTCATGAATTTTAGGTTCGGTTTTATATTTCGTTACGGTGGGGCGATACGACCGCTTTCATTTTTCTGGATTTTTAATAAGGCACGGTCTCAAAGATTTGTGCTTCGAAACCGTGAAGAAATAAAATTTTGGAGTCAAAGGGACTTTTATGTTCACAAAATATGTATCTTTTAATCAAAAAAGGAAAAAATATGAGCGGTTAAGAGTTATACTTTCTTCACATTAAATGAGCAGAGCCTCTTACAGATTTTGCAGCTCTCGTATAGGTGTATAAAGTTACTGTTCAAAATACGACAACCGCTTTTTATCACTACAAGTCTGAGTAAGTGCTTGAAGCAATTCGTTCGAGATTTAAGTGCAAAACCAATAAATTCATTAGTTAATTTTTATGTTTGACGAATTGTTGGTAATAAATAATAATATGATTAAACGGTACACTCAGTTGCACCTCAAATTGGTTTGGTTTGAATTAAACTCAAAATCAAAATCAGAATTTCAACATTTTTTTTAGATTTTATTCAATTTCAAATAAAAAAATAGAAAAAAAACAGTTTGAAATGCAAAACTGGTCCCCCAAATCAAATTCTTAGCTCCACAACGGACATTTCAATCCAGTCACTTGATAACGAACTGCTCCGTCCAAATTGGCCCCCGTGGGACCTGCCACACCAGCCGGCTCTGTGTAGTGTTTCAGTTTATTCCGGTTACGTCCACCGCAGACTGTTGGTCGCCGCCGCCAACGTTTATAAAAGGCTCAACTCCTGACAACAGCAGTTCCAATCGATTCGCAGTTCGCAACGATTAGTGTGCAGTGCACTCGGGCTGTTTATGCTGAAAACAAACCCAGTACTGACCCTTTGGACGGGCGGTTTCGTGAATGAATAGTAATTTCGCGAATGCAGTTCGCGAGCGTGCGGGCGCGGCAATTAAACTGCCTCAATTAGACAATCGGTGAAACTGCACTTCGCGAAACAAACGTCCCGTTTACGTTGCAGTACCGTAGCAGCAGTTGGGAAGATCGTTTAAACCGTTCTAGTACAAGTGTGTTTATGGAGTGTTGGATTTAGTTGATTCCAGAAATTCTTTAAAACCGTGTGAATCTTGCAAAATATGACAATTAGTTGATTTCAAAATGAAAACCAAACTACAAATCTCGGCGTTGATGTTGGCTTTGCTGAACTTTGCAAATGCCGGTGGTCCTCGGTGTGTGGCCAAATTTGACCACGGAATCGGCGTGGGACTGCTCAAGGAAACGTTTACCAACCGGTTGTACTGTGCGTACTTGGGCATTCCTTATGCCCAGCCACCGCTGGGGGAGCTAAGGTTTGAAGTATGTTGGATATTTACCAAAAAATTGAACAATCAAAAAAAGAAGAAAAAAACACTAATTTTATATGATTTTTATCTTTATTTGTTTTGTTTAAAAAATAGATGAGATTTTGCACAATAATTTTTTTTCCATACAAGGCTCCATACAATTTTACGGTAATACAAAATAGGCATGTGAATTTTCGAAAATCTGTTTTTGGAGAATGAATTTTCTGATCGATTTGAAGTCTTCGGCAAAGTTGAAGGATATGATTAGGACTTTTAAGAAAAAAATTAGACACTCGGAAAAAAATCTTGTTTTTTCCCATTCAAATGTTACCACTTAATGTTGAAATCCCAAAATAAGTAATTTTTAATTTTCAAAATAAAAATATGATTTAAGGGACTAAAAACTGCATTTTCACAGTGATATCGAGCCGAACCGACCTTTAGCCTTTAGTCAAAATTCTCCTTGAGTCGTTGCGTTGTAAGGATGGTTTCAAATCAAGTACCGAAGATATGGATTTTTGAAAGAAAAACTAATATTTTGGTAAACATTTAAAATATGTTAAAACAAATTATTAAAAATCATGTTCAGATGCAAAATTAAAATTGCAATAGAAAATGACTGGGTAGAAAATATAAAAAATATAAGATGAAAAACAATGTATAGCAAGTCGGAATTTCAATGTACAAAGGCATGGAAATACATCATACAGCAGTACAGTCGATTTGCAATCATTAGTTTTCAAAAATTCTGAGTATAAATGAGAATATTTTTTGTGGAATTATTTTTTTGCAAAAATTCACAAAAACTCAAAATATGTTTTAAATTAACTCAAACATGATAACTGATAAGCATGAAAAGCGAAGGGAAATGCTTTTTAAATTAATTTTAACTGATTGCACTTAAAACTTTTTTGAATAAACATTATTTTTGCTCCCTGATTTTTCGGAACGTTTTTGAAGGGGGGGGGAACAAAAACTTCGAAAAATATTTGCAAAAGCCTAATCAAAGAACACATCAGGGTTGTTAAAATATCAAAATATCAGCTCTCAGCAACTACAATTATCCCGCCTGAATATTCATGCCTCAAATACAACTGCTCTCCTTATTGAAACTCTCAGCGCCGAACATAGCCGAACACGTTTTCGTGTTTACACACTCGCGATTGACATTTTCCTTCTCTCTCTCATTCCCGCTTCCACGATCATCCTACCGCAACAGCGTTTAACCACAAAAGCCGCCACAAAACCAATTTTGCAAACGCAGTTTAGCGGGACGTCATGCGAGGTCGGCTCCTAATCGCCATCTCGCGTTCTCTCATTGCAGTATTCGGAGAGATTGAGAGACTCAGCGGTGAGAGCGCATAGTCGAGGAAAAGGGGAGGAGTGATAGAGAGAGAATGACATCGCTGGGAATCACGAGACACAAGAAGAGATCTCACAAGCTTTAGTGACGGCCGCTATACTCTCGGATATTTTTGGTGCAGAGATAATCTATTGATAGCTTTTCTATCACTCATTTGCAACACTGGAACACATTATTCAAGTAAAATACAGAGTGTTCACTCAAATTCCATAATCAAATTCCCGGCTTTTCCAGAACCTCAAAAAAGGCATTTTATCGGACAAATCAAATCAAAAACAGAACAAACAAAACTTCTAAATAAATGAAATAAATCAAACTAGAAACTTAACAATAAAATTTCTAAAAATTTCTCGGACAGAAATCCTGTAAGTAAATCCGGTAACCCTTTGTTGTTGAATTCGACAACATTGAAATGTTTCCAAAATCGTCAAAAATTCGATTTCGTTGTAAATGTTTTCAAAACTGACTACATTGTTCTCAAAATCGCAAAAATGTTGACGATTTTGGAAACATTTCAATGTTATCGAATTCAACAACGGAGAGTAACCGGATTTGCTTACAGGATTGCTATCCGTGTACTTCAACTGGAACTATAAGGGGATGGTAAAGAGTAAAAAAACTTAATTTTTAATTTGATTCTTCATTTAGTTTTTTTATCAAATAACGCTTTTAACGTTGTTAAAGTCATTATTGAGGTTATTATCGTTTCTAAAAATTTCAATGTCTTTCATTTCATGTCTTGTTTATCTTATTTCAATGTTTTTTCCAAGTCCCCTTTTTAAAGTTGTAAATTTTACTGTTAAATTCTATTGAATGATTGATTTATCAAGTTGTCAGCTTATTGAAACGACTGAAAGCTGTCAAAAACTAGGAACTACGTGTTCGGAAATTATCGAACAACTGTGTTGAAACGTCAACATCAGTTTGACAACTAGTTTTGACAGTTGAGTGCTTTTTAATTCGAATACGTTCGAATTAGAGAGCATTCGAATTAGCGGAAATTCGAAGTAGCGAAATTCAAATTAACGAATCTGCTCTGTATTTAATGTTTAATTTTTTTAAATAAAAATTAAGTTTTTTAAATCCATATTGTACCACTCATTCAATGCGAAATGTTTGAAGAGAAATTTATTTAAACATAATTATATTAGCCTTAAAAAAAATATTTAAAAACTAATATCGAATTTAATTTTTGAAAATATCAATTTTTTTCAGGGTCGCAAATTCGAACGCATTCGAACTGTGAGCATTCAACTGATGTTGACGTTTCAACACCATTGTTCGACAATTTTTGAACACATGAGTTCAAGCTTTTGGCAGCTGTCAGTCGTTCCTTTTGGAATTTGGATTCGCTCATTCGAATGTAGTTTTCCGATAAAGCTAGAAGCTACATCTTTGGATAAAAACTTATTTATTAAAGAGGATTTAGACATCTGGAATAAAAATATTTGAAATTTAAAAATATTTAGCACGAAAAACTGTTGCAAATCTCAAGTGGATATCGTTTTTTTTTTTCAAATATTTAAGAATTGTGAAAAAATTAAATAGAATCAATAATTTCCAAACAGGTATGCTTGAGATTCCCGACTTTTCCCGATTTAAAAAAAAATCACAAATTCACCTTTGGTACCATCCATAAACCACGTGGACACCAAAAGGGAGGGGGGGGGGGGGGTGCGAATGTCCATGCTCCATACAAAAAAGATTTTATTTGTATGGAAATTGTCCACGCTGGGGGGGGTTTTAGATCTCCAAAAAAGTGCCCACGTTGTTTATGGATGGTCCCTTTTCCCGATTTTTCGCAGATTTTGGCAAATTCCTGATTTTTTCCCGACTTTCCCGATTTTTCGGCTTCAGTTGCCACCCTGAATCCTGAATAAAATAGTTTAAATCTTGACTTTTTTTTGATAAGGTCCTATAAACAAATGTAAACATTGAGTGTATCCCGCTTACTCCGATGGACTTTGACATAAGGTGTGAAAGGGATACACTCAATGTTTACATTTGTTTATAGGACCTTATCAAAAAAAAGTCAAGAAATGATTGGAATCCCACAAAATGTATAAAATAAATCAATAAATTGCACAACCCATTCCACCAGGATCCCGTCCCTTTCGTCTTCGACGGATCGGCCAGGTTTGACCAGGTGGCCAACTCGTGCGTCCAGGACCTGAACGGTCGCATCGTTGGCAGCGAGGACTGCCTCGGCCTTAACGTGTACACCACGTACGTCCGCGTCAGCAAGCGGCCCCGCCCCATAATGCCGGTGCTGGTGTGGATCCACGGCGGAAGCTTCACCGAGGGCTCGTCCGAAACCGACATCTACGGGCCGGAGTTTCTGCTGGACGAGGTGAGGATTCCTACAAACCATGATAAATTGTTCTAATTCTCGGTGTGTTCCATAATTGCAGGATGTTATCGTGGTTACATTCAATTATCGGCTGGCCTCGTTCGGCTTTCTGGGCGTCGATGATTTAGACATTTCGCCGAATCTGGGCTTGCGGGACCAAACGGAGGCCCTTCGGTGGGTCAGTCGTAACATTAGGCGATTTGGCGGTGATCCGAGACGGGTCACGTTGGTTGGGTGGAGTGCGGGTTCGGCGGCAGCCACGTACCACCTCTACTCGGAGGCATCGAAGGGATTGTTCCAGCGAGTAATAGCCATGAGCGGGACGATGAGTCAACCGTGGGCGTACAATTTCAAGGCGGAGTGGTGCAGCAATCAGTATCTCAA